>NC_084605.1:38891694-39191694 GCF_033807715.1 Cololabis saira
AGAATTAAGATTTTGCAGTGCAAGTTATTTGGAATTTGGAATATTTTTTTCAACATCGACTCAATGAATGCAAGGTTTGAACCTTTTGTTTTTAAAAGGAACCCTGGCTATTAAGACATGTAGTCCCTAATTAGCCACAATTGTTCTCTTATACTAAAATATGTTGTTAGAAACACATAAAATAATCTAATTGCTTTAAAAATCTACAATGTTTATCACATATTTTGACGCGCCATGTTTTACCTGCGCAATGCATTCTGGGGGCGATGACGTACAACGGTGGCTCTGGGAAGATAAGCCGCGTTAGTTTAACTGGGACAGGTATCTAAAACATAGATGAGCAGCATCTTCCGGCCGTGGAGGCTGACGAGGGAGCCCATAAGACGTCTCAGTTCAGGCAAACTGGATCAAAGTTCTGTGATGCACGGGAGATCTGCAAAAATGATCAATGTCGTGCGCATCTTACCAGTGCATTAGGCTCCTGCGTAGACGGCGTAGGCTACGGCGTAGACGGCGTAGGCTCCTGCGTAGCCTGCGTAGCCTACGCCGTAGACGGCGTAGCCGGGGCTTTAGAGCCGGTAGCGCACCGCCATCCGCTCTTTGCTCTCCCGTCTCGCCGCGGTCGCCGCCGGGATGAAGACGTCAGTGGGCAGGAGGCACGTTTGGGTGGGCATAGCCCACCCCTGCCGCCCCTAAAACCGGCTTCGGTGCTGGGTGATGACAGACCAGAGGCTGAGGGGACTGGCCCGGGACATTGACGAAACGGGAGGCGCAGACTTCGCGTCAAATAGGCAAGAACATCTTTATTTAATTAAATGACGCCAGATCTGGCTGGGGTTTTTATTGTAGCATCATCTATCTGCTAGTTGAAATGTGTGGTCGGTTAGTCTATCTGAGTTTTATGGTGTTTTTATAGTTCATACTTTATGGTGCGGCACTTTTTTTTTTTTTATTTACTTTTTTGCCGTCACCTTAATGTTTAGCTGTGTTTTGATCTGTGTTTCTGGTGTGCCGTCACCTGTTTAGCTGTGTTTTCATCTGTTTCTGGGTGTCAAAACAGTGTACGGGGGTTAGCAGGAGCCACCGTCTGACGTCACCACCCAGAATGTAAACAACAATGGCGACCTACTAGTTAAATTATATTTTAAAATTTTATAAAAACGAAGACATCAAAAAGGTTTTTTATATCACATTGTTATAATTGACCCCTCCTTGAACCGCCACCTTACTGTGGTGGAGGGGTTTGTGTGCCCGAGTGATCCTAGGAGCTATGTTGTCGGGGGCACTTTCGCCCCTGGTAGGGACTCCCATGGCAAACAGGTCCTGGGTGACGGGCCAGACTAAGAGCGGTTCACAAGCCTACCATGACGAAAAAGAAATCAAGGACCGTTACGTCGCCCGGATCGGCGTCACCGGGGCCCCGCCCTGGAGCCAGGCCTGGGGTCGGGGCTCGTAGGCGAGCGCCTGGTGGCCGGGTCTTTGCCCGTGGGACCCGGCCGGGCTCAGCCCGAAACGGCGACGCGGGTCCGCCTTCCAGTAGGCCCACCACCCGCAGGAAGGACCATGGCAGGCCGGTGCATTGTGGGCTGGGTAGCAGTCGTGGCGGGGTGCCTCGACGACCCAATCCCTGGACATCAACCCTCACAGTGGGGACATGGAATGTCACCTCGCTGGGGGGGAAGGAGCCGGAGCTTGTGCGTGAGGTTGAGAGATACCGGCTAGAGATAGTCGGGCTCACCTCCACACATAGCTTGGGCTCTGGAACCCAGCTCCTTGAAGGGGGCTGGACCCTCCACTACTCTGGAGTTGCCCAGGGTGAGAGGCGGCGGGCTGGTGTGGGCTTGGTTATAGCCCCCCAGCTCAGCCGCCATGTGTTGGAGTTCACCCCGGTGAACGAGAGGGTCGCTTCCCTGCGCCTTCGGGTCGGGGATAGGTCTCTCACTGTTGTTTGTGCCTACGGGCCGAACAGCAGTGGGGAGTACCCGGCCTTCTTGGAGTCCCTGGGAGGAGTACTTGATAGTGCTCCAACTGGGGACTCCATTGTTCTACTGGGGGACTTCAACGCTCACGTGGGCAATGACAGTGATACCTGGAGAGGCGTGATTGGGAGGAACGGCCTCCCCGATCTGAACCCGAGCGGTGTTTTGTTGTTGGACTTCTGTGCGAGTCGCAGTTTGTCCATCACCAACACCATGTTCAAGCATAAGGGTGTCCATCAGTGCACGTGGCACCAGGACACCCTAGGCCGGAGGTCAATGATCGGCTTTGTTGTCGTTTCATCTGACCTTCGGCCGCATGTCTTGGACACTCGGGTGAAGAGAGGGGCTGAGCTGTCAACTGATCACCACCTGGTGGTGAGTTGGATGCGCTGGCGGAGGAGGAGGTTGGACAGACCGGGCAGACCCAAACGGATTGTGAGGGTCTGTTGGGAACGTCTGGCTGAGCCCTCTGTCAGGGACATCTTCAACTCCCACCTCCGGGAGAGCTTCTCTCGGATCCCGGGGGAGGCGGGGGACATTGAGTCCGAGTGGACCATGTTCTCTGCCTCCATTGTCGGCGTGGCGGCTCGAAGCTGTGGACGCAAGGTCTCCGGTGCCTGTCGTGGCGGCAATCCTAGAACCCGGTGGTGGACACCGGAAGTACAGGATGCCGTCAGACTGAAGAAGGAGTCCTACCGGGCTATGTTGGCCGGTGGGACTCCTGACGCAGTAGATAGGTACCGGCAGGCCAAGCGGGCCGCGGCTCGGGCAGTCTTGGAGGCAAAAACTCGGGTCTGGGAGGAGTTCGGGGAGGCCATGGAGGAGGACTTTCGGTCGGCCTCGAGGAAATTCTGGAGGACCGTTCGGCGCCTCAGAAGGGGGAAGCAGTACTCTGCCGGCACCATTTATGGTGCTGGTGGGGAGCTGTTGACCTCGACTGGGGACATTGTCGGACGGTGGAAGGAATACTTTGAGGATCTCCTTAACCCGACTGACATGCCTTCCACTGAGGAAGCAGAGGGTTGGGGCTCGGAGGCGTGCTCATCCATCACCCAAGCCGAGGTCACCGAGGTGGTTCGTAAGCTCCTCGGTGGCCGGGCACCGGGGGTGGATGAGATTCGCCCTGAGTACCTCAAGTCTCTGGATGTCGTAGGGCTGTCTTGGCTGACACGCCCCTGCGACATTGCATGGAGGAAGGGGACAGTACCGCTGGGGTGGCAAACTGGGGTGGTGGTCCCTCTGTTTAAAAAGGGGGACCGGAGAGTGTGTTCCAACTACAGGGGGATCACACTTCTCAGCCTCCCGGGGAAAGTCTACGCCAGGGTACTGGAGAGGAGATTACGGCCGATAGTCGAACCTCGGATTCAGGAGGAACAATGCGGTTTTCGTCCCGGTCGTGGAACACTGGACCAGCTCTATACCCTCCGCAGGGTGCTCGAGGGTTCATGGGAATTTGCCCAACCAGTCTACATGTGTTTTGTGGATCTGGAGAAGGCATTTGACCGTGTCCCTTGTGCCATTCTGTGGGGGGTGCTGAGTGAGTATGGAGTCCGGGGCCCTCTACTAAGGGCTGTCCGGTCTCTGTATGATCGAAGCAGGAGTCTGGTTCGCATTGCCGGCAGTAAGTCAGACTTGTTCCCGGTGCATGTTGGACTCCGGCAGGGCTGCCCTTTGTCACCGGTCCTGTTCATAATTTTTATGGACAGGATTTCTAGGCGCAGCCAGGGGCCGGAGGGGATCCGGTTTGGGAACCTCAGGATTTCATCTCTGCTTTTTGCAGATGATGTTGTCCTGTTGGCTTCATCAGACCGGGACCTCCAGCATGTGCTGGGGCGGTTTGCGGCCGAGTGCGACGCGGCAGGGATGAGAATCAGCACCTCCAAGACCGAGGCCATGGTTCTCGACCGGAAAAGGGTGGCATGCCTTCTCCAGGTGGGTGGAGAAGTCCTGCCTCAGGTGGAGGAGTTCAAGTATCTCGGGATCTTGTTCACGAGTGAGGGAACAATGGAGCGTGAGATTGACAGGCGGATCGGTGCAGCGTCCGCAGTAATGCGGTCGATGTACTGGACCGTCGTGGTAAAGAGGGAGCTGAGTCGAAAGGCGAAGCTCTCGATTTACCGGTCAATCTACGCCCCTACCCTCACCTATGGTCATGAACTTTGGGTAGTGACCGAAAGGACAAGATCGCGGATACAAGCGGCCGAGATGAGTTTCCTCCGCAGGGTGGCTGGACGCTCCCTTAGAGATAGGGTGAGGAGTTCGGTCACCCGGGAGGAGCTCGGAGTCGAGCCGCTACTCCTCCACATTGAGAGGAGTCAGCTGAGGTGGCTTGGGCATCTGTACCGGATGCCTCCTGGACGCCTCCCTAGGGAGGTGTTCCAGGCATGTCCCACCGGGAGGAGACCCCGGGGAAGACCCAGGACACGCTGGAGAGACTATGTCTCTTGGCTGGCCTGGGAACGCCTCGGACTCCCCCCGGAAGAGCTGGAGGAAGTGTCTGGGGTGAGGGAAGTCTGGGCATCCCTGCTGAGGCTGCTGCCCCCGCGACCCGGTAACGGATAAAGCGGGAGAAGATGAGTGAGTGAGTGAGTGAGTGTTATAATTGATACCAACATTTATCTTTTAAGACCTACATGTCTTAATAGCCAGGGTTCCTTTTAAACATATACCAAGTTGTAGTGATTGAGATTAAAATAAACCCCCCACCAGACCTCTATATTGGTGTAATACGGCAACAAGACTTGAACCGACTCGTCGGTCCATCCATCGATTTTTTCCATGTACTTTATAATTGCATCAAATGTACTCGTAGCAAAATGTCTGGTCCAAATGTTTAAATAATTCGTGATCAATGTTTATGTTCAGGTGAGAGGGCTGAATGTAATTTCCTGCTTTTAGAATACCCAACCAGCCGAGACCACCCACCAGGTAGCCCCTTTAGGCGGAAAAAACTAAAAATTACAGGGCTGTTTTTTGCCCCCGTCCTGAAGGCCACATTACAGGGCCGTTCCCTGTAAAACAGCCGTCCCTGAAAAATCTACCCACAACTCTAGGTATTGGAAACGGCCCTAAGAACCCGTGGTGTGTACTGCAAACTATCATTCCACTGATAAGATTTATTTTTCTTATCCAGCAGAACAGCTGCTAATATGAGCACACAGACCGGATTTGTGGAGTTCCAGTTGGATTCCAAAGCAGATGCTCTCTCAGAATATGGTTCAAAAAGAGTTTTATTTACAAAATGCAGGCCCAAACAGTGACATGTCGTTAAAGTATTGTTTTCAATGGTTGAGAGGGTTTGGGGTTGGATATCTTACAGTCAATGTCAGACTAAAGGTTTGATTTAAGCTCTTATGTTTAATTTTCTTTAATACTCTGATTTGATGTGTGTGCAGCATGTACTTATTGCAACTCATAGTACAGCAAAGTTCTGCTGGGTCATATGTGTTTAAAGTCTGGTGCAATAGTTAGCATCCCCATATGTAATCCTTTGTTGTAGTGTGGGTTTTTTTCCTCTTAATTAAAAGCAGTTACTTGAAAAAAGTAACTTCATTTATCAGTCTCACAGTTAACTGCTGAGAAACAGCATTTTGAAGGCTCAGTGAGGCCTACCGGGTCCGATACACAGTACTCTGTATTTTTTGTCTCTTTCTATTCCTCAGAGCATCTGTCTTTAGGTGTAAAAATGCTGTAAAGATCAATAACTGCTGTGAATGCTTTCCACTTGAACTCACTTCGCCTGAATAATCTTTCCCACCATTAAACATTGAATTCCAAACACTTGGAAATGGTTCTCTAACCTTTTCCAAACTTATGTGCAGCAACAATTGTTTAAAGGGGACCTATTGTGGTATGGTGACTTCAATATTAACTGGTCTGACAAAAAAAGTAAACAAAAATTAAAATCAATCATGACAAAATTTAACTATCAACAAATGATCAAAGGTCCCACTAGGATAACTAGACAGACTAAGACACTTATTGACTTGGCATTTACCAATAAATCAGAACGAATAACAAGAACATATAATCTGTTAACGTGTCTTTCAGACCATAATATGACTTTAACAGTGAGAAAACTGACAAAAAAGCGACTACAATATTTTGGGAGATCTGAAACTGATAAAAACACAAAGTTCATTATTCCCAAATCTAAAATTGCACAGTTTGAACAAGAATTCAAGACTGTAAATTGGTATGATTACATGACATTGAATGACGTAGATGAATGCTGTAATTATATGACTGCAGCTATTACAAAATTAGTTAAGAAATTCACAAAACAAGTGAAATGTAGACAAAAAAGAAAATACTCTACCATGGATAAACAATTAAATTAGAAAACTGATGAAGAAGCGTGATTCTGCTCTGAAAACATCATTATGCTCAAAACTAAATACTGACCATTTAATTTACAAAAGTCTAAGAAATAAAGTGGTAACAGAACTACGTAAAGCAAAAGCCACATATTATACTCAACTTATAGACAATGCTAAAGGCAACAACACTTCCCTTTGGAGGCACTTAAACAACTTAACTAACAAATCTAATAATCATAAAGGGATTAAGGAACTAACAATAGATGGTGAGACTATCACCAACAATGCTACCATAGCAAATGAACTTAATTCTTATTTTGTTAAATCAGTAGAAGAATTAACTGCAAAATTTGGGACTTTAAATGATCTAAATTATCCAACAGGAATGACATCCACAGATCCCTTTTATATCCAACCCAGTCTCACACAAAAACGTGCCCTGCCTACGTTGGTCCAAAGCGCAAAAACGTAGAGGGGCTACAATATTAGCCCTTGAAATGTATAACTGTTACGTTTTTTTAGCCCTTAAAACGTATAACTGTTACATTTTTCTGCCAATTCGTTTTGCGCCCAAGTCACGTGACTTTTAAGATTCTGGCCGTGATACCAACAAATACGGTGGACATTTTTCATTTTTGAGTGAAGAAAATCAATATTTTGAGTTAGTTTCTGCATAGAAATGCGTTTTGATTACATTTCTAGCAATACATATTTCACTTTCATAATATTCACTCAGTAAATGTATATAATATCTTGCTTGCTCGTGGTTGCAAGGTTTTTTCAGATCTCGTCAGAATAATGTAAATCTGGAACGTTTTAAAAACGTGAAATGGTTACATTTTTGGTTGCTGTACACGCTGTGAAGAAAATCAATATTTTGAGTTAGTTTCTGCATAGAAATACGTTTTGATTACATTTCTAGCAATACATATTTCACTTTCATAATATTCACTCAGTAAATGTATATAATCTCTTGCTTGCTCGTGGTTGCAAGGTTTTTTCAGATCTCGTCAGAATAATGTAAATCTGGAACGTTTTAAAAACGTGAAATGGTTACATTTTTGGTTGCTGTACACGCTGTGAAGAAAATCAATATTTTGAGTTAGTTTCTGCATAGAAATGCGTTTTGATTACATTTCTAGCAATACATATTTCACTTTCATAATATTCACTCAGTAAATGTATATAATCTCTTGCTTGCTCGTGGTTGCAAGGTTTTTTCAGATCTCGTCAGAATAATGTAAATCTGGAACGTTTTAAAAACGTGAAATGGTTACAGTTTTGGTTGCTGTACACGCTGTGAAGAAAATCAATATTTTGAGTTAGTTTCTGCATAGAAATGCGTTTTGATTACATTTCTAGCAATACATATTTCACTTTCATAATATTCACTCAGTAAATGTATATAATCTCTTGCTTGCTCGTGGTTGCAAGGTTTTTTCAGATCTCGTCAGAATAATGTAAATCTGGAACGTTTTAAAAACGTGAAATGGTTACAGTTTTGGTTGCTGTACACGCTGTGAAGAAAATCAATATTTTGAGTTAGTTTCTGCATAGAAATGCGTTTTGATTACATTTCTAGCAATACATATTTCACTTTCATAATATTCACTCAGTAAATGTATATAATCTCTTGCTTGCTCGTGGTTGCAAGGTTTTTTCAGATCTCGTCAGAATAATGTAAAACTGGAACCTTTTAATAACGTGAAATGGTTACATTTTTGGTTGCTGGACACGCTGTGGAAAAAATCAATATTTTGAGTTAGTTTCTGCATAGAAATGCGTTTTGATTACATTTCTAGCAATACATATTTCACTTTCATAATATTCACTCAGTAAATGTATATAATCTCTTGCTTTCTCGTGGTTGCAAGGTTTTTTCAGAAATCGTCAGAATAATGTAAAACTGGAACGTTTTAATAACGTGTAATGGTTACATTTTTGGTTACTGGACACGCTGGGAATAAAATCAATATTGTGAGTTAGTTTCTGCATAGAAATGCATTTTGATTATATTTCTAGCAATACATATTTCACTTTGATAATATTCACTCAATAAATGTACACAATCTCTTGCTTGCTCTGGTTGCAAGGTTTTTTCAGATCTCGTCAGAATAATGTAAAACTGGAACTTTTTAATAACGTGAAATCGTTACATTTTTGGTTGCTGGACAGTGCTGTGAAAAAAAAAATCAATATCTTGAGTTAGTTTCTGCATAGAAATGTGTTTTGATTACATTTCTAGCAATACATATTTCAATTTCATAATATTCACTCAATAAATGTACATAATCTCTTGCTTGCTCTGGTTGCAAGGTTTTTCAGATCTCGTCAGAATACCCTGGCTACGTTGGTCCAAATGCAAAAACGTAGAGGGGTTACAATATTAGCCCTTGAAATGTATAACTGTTACATTTTTCTAGCCCTTGAAATGTATAACTGTTACATTTTTCTGCCTATTCGTTTTGCGTCCAAGTCACGTGACTTTTAAGATTCTGGCCGTGATACCAACAAACATGGTGGACATTTTTCATTTTTGAGTGAAAAAAATCTATATTTTGAGTTAACAAACACGGTGGACATTTTTCTGTTTTGAGTGAAAAAAATCTATATTTTGAGTTAGTTTCTGCATAGAAATGCGATTTGATTACATTTATAGCAATATATAAATGTAGATAATCTCTTGCTTGCTCTGGTTGCAAGGTTTTTTCAGATCTCGTCAGAATAATGTAAAACTGGAACTTTTTAATAACGTGAAATCGTTACGTTTTTGGTTGCTGGACAGTGCTGTGAAAAAAAATCAATACCTTGAGTTAGTTTTTGCATAGAAATGCGTTTTGATTACATTTCTAGCAATACATATTTCAATTTCATAATATTCACTCAATAAATGTACATAATCTCTTGCTTGCTCTGGTTGCAAGGTTTTTTCAGATTTCGTCAGAATACCCTGGCTACGGTGGTCCAAAGTGCAAAAACGTAGAGGGGTTACAATATTCAACCCAGTCTCACAGGAAAACGTGGTACAGGCTACGTTGGTCCACATTGCAAAACGTGGCCAATGTTACGATTTGCCCTCCTAAAACGTGAGATGTGAAACCGTTCCGTGGCTCATTCATTTTAATAGGTTTCGTTAGGTTTCGTTTCTGTCACGTGACTTTCAAGTTTTCGGCTGTGGAGGAAAAATAAAATTGCTGCCATTTCTTTGATTCTCGGTCTAAATTGCAATATTTTAAGATAGTTTCGCCATGAAAAGCAGATTTTATCATATTCATAGCAAGAAATATATTTTGGTTATTTTACCCTCATTTAATGGATCTTATTGACGGAAATGTATGAACCATGTGCTTGTTTTACTTCCTTTGAGTAATAAAACCACCAATTCTCTTGCATGGAGCCGTTATTAAAATATATGCCAGGCCCAGTGCTTAATTTCTAAAGTGGGAGGTCCCGGAGCGCAGACGATGAGTGGCTCCGGTGCGAGAGAAAAAAAAAACACACACACACACACACACACTGTTGAACTGTCCGTTTTGACGTTAACGGCGATTTTCACAATGATATCTGCAACATTTCTTAAGGCAGAAACACCACTGTATCATTGTTAATTACACAACATTAGTGGGTTAATTTCCTGCACACCAATTTTCATGTTTTTCCCTTCGATTGTGAGAAAAAAAAGAGTTGTTTCACGCTGAGAGCATCATGCCAGCCAATCAGAATCCTGGAAAAAACATCAACAAATGACACGTGTAACTTCCAGGCTGATTTATGGTTCCGCGTTACACCAACGCAGAGCCTACGGCGGAAGTGATACTAGTAGCTGATTGGCCGATATGTGATCATCATCATCATCATCATCATCATCATCATCATCATCATCATCATCACCATCATCACCACCATCATCATCATCATCATCACCTTCATCATCATCACCATCATCATCATCATCGCTACCACCATCATCATCATCACCATCATCATCATCAGTCAAGTCAAATTGCACGTGCGAGGTCCCGTTCATCGCTGCTTGCAGCTTTAATTTATATATAACTATTTTAACATTTCTAAACACAAAAACATGAGAGTGTCCTTGATAATTCAATAATACAATAGGTTCATGTTAAGGACATCCGTTTTAATTAGTTCTCCTTCGATTATGAGATGTTATTAATGCTCAGTAGACACAGGAGGTTTGTTATGTATTGTTATGAGGCCTATTTCGTGTCTATTTTTGAACAGTTCACTAATGCTTTGAGCTAGGAAGCTGAAATTCTAGACTCTGTATCAAGAGGTGACTTTCATCCACTGTGCGGATTTTCAGATCTGTGTGACCTTCGGAAGTGTCAAAGGTCACCTCGTCTGTTGCTTTTCGGCCTGCTGAGACTATTTCGTGTCTTTTTTTGCATAGTTCACTAACGCTTTGAGCTAGGAAGCTGAAATTCTAGACTCTGTATCAAGAGGTGACTTTCATCCACTGTGCGGATTTTCAGATCTCTGTGACCTTCGGAAGTGTCAAAGGTCACCGCGTCTGTTGCTTTTCGGACTGCTAAGACTATTTTGTGTCTTTTTTTGCATAGTTCACTAACGCTTTGAGCTAGGAAGCCGAAATTCTACACTCTGTATCAGGAGGTGACTCTCATCCACTGTGCCGAGGTCCAGACCCGTGCGACCTTCGGAAGTGCCAAAGGTCACCGTGTGTGGTGCCTTTTTCGTGCCTTTTTTGTGTGTTTTTTGAATAATTCACTAACGCTTTGAGCTGGGAGGCTGATTTTTGACTATGTTGCAATGCAGAAGGCCCTTTGCTAGGATCTTTTGGTCTTGTGGCTGTACGACTTCCGCAGAGCTAGTTGGCATTGCAGAGGGTTTACAGAGTTGAGACTTGGCAAGCCCAATTTAAGCCCCATATGGAGGCCACAGGTCAAGTTTTACTTGGTTTGGTCAAATATTGTGGCAACGGTGTCCGTTCGAATGTTGGAAAAGGTGACGTTTCAAAGCCCCGCCCATCGAAAAGTACAGGTCTGATCTGCACCAAACTAACGTCTGTCTGATCAGGGTATGCCCCCAAACAACATATAAAAAATTCAGACTCCTAGCTAAAGGCGTTAGTGAACTATGCAAAAAAAGACACAAAATAGGCCCTGTTCCATTAGTCAGGAGGCTCTCAGAGCTAGAGGTTTCTAAACCCTCCTATCCAGCCAGAACGTTTTAGAGGAAACACTGTTGCAGAAGTCATAGAAATCTGAATTTTTTATATGTTGTTTGGGGGCATCCCCTGATCAGACAGACGTTAGTTTGGTGGAGATCAGACCTGTACTTTTCGATGGGCGGGGCTTTGAAACGTCACCTTTTCCAACATTCGAACGGACACCGTTGCCACAATATTTGACCAAACCAAGTAAAACTTGACCTGTGGCCTCCATATGGGGCTTAAATTGGGCTTGCCAAGTCTCAACTCTGTAAACCCTCTGCAATGCCAACTAGCTCTGTGGAAGTCGTACAGCCACAAGACCAAAAGATCCTAGCAAAGGGCCTTCTGCATTGCAACATAGTCAAAAATCAGCCTCCCAGCTCAAAGCGTTAGTGAATTATTCAAAAAACACACAAAAAAGGCACGAAAAAGGCACCACACACGGTGACCTTTGGCACTTCCGAAGGTCGCACGGGTCTGGACCTCGGCACAGTGGATGAAAGTCACCTCCTGATACAGAGTGTAGAATTTCAGCTTCCTAGCTCAAAGCGTTAGTGAACTATGCAAAAAAAGACACAAAATAGTCTTAGCAGGCCGAAAAGCAACAGACGCGGTGACCTTTGACACTTCCGAAGGTCACAGAGATCTGAAAATCTGCACAGTGGATGAAAGTCACCTCCTGATACAGAGTCTAGAATTTCAGCTTCCTAGCTCAAAGCGTTAGTGAACTATGCAAAAAAAGACACGAAATAGTCTTAGCAGGCCGAAAAGCAACAGACGGGGTGACCTTTGACACTTCCGAAGGTCACACAGATCTGAAAATCCGCACAGTGGATGAAAGTCACCTCTTGATACAGAGTCTAGAATTTCAGCTTCCTAGCTCAAAGCATTAGTGAACTGTTCAAAAATAGACACGAAATAGGCCTCATAACAATACATAACAAACCTCCTGTGTCTACTGAGCATTAATAACATCTCATAATCGAAGGAGAACTAATTAAAACGGATGTCCTTAACATGAACCTATTGTATTATTGAATTATCAAGGACACTCTCATGTTTTTGTGTTTAGAAATGTTAAAATAGTTATATATAAATTAAAGCTGCAAGCAGCGATGAACGGGACCTCGCACGTGCAATTTGACTTGACTGATGATGATGATGGTGATGATGATGATGGTGGTAGCGATGATGATGATGATGATGGTGATGATGATGAAGGTGATGATGATGATGATGATGGTGGTGATGATGGTGATGATGATGATGATGATGATGATGATGATGATGATGATGATGATGATGATCACATATCGGCCAATCAGCTACTAGTATCACTTCCGCCGTAGGCTCTGCGTTGGTGTAACGCGGAACCATAAATCAGCCTGGAAGTTACACGTGTCATTTGTTGATGTTTTTTCCAGGATTCTGATTGGCTGGCATGATGCTCTCAGCGTGAAACAACTCTTTTTTTTCTCACAATCGAAGGGAAAAACATGAAAATTGGTGTGCAGGAAATTAACCCACTAATGTTGTGTAATTAACAATGATACAGTGGTGTTTCTGCCTTAAGAAATGTTGCAGATATCATTGTGAAAATCGCCGTTAACGTCAAAACGGACAGTTCAACAGTGTGTGTGTGTGTGTGTGTGTTTTTTTTTTCTCTCGCACCGGAGCCACTCATCGTCTGCGCTCCGGGACCTCCCACTTTAGAAATTAAGCACTGGGCCTGGCATATATTTTAATAACGGCTCCATGCAAGAGAATTGGTGGTTTTATTACTCAAAGGAAGTAAAACAAGCACATGGTTCATACATTTCCGTCAATAAGATCCATTAAATGAGGGTAAAATAACCAAAATATATTTCTTGCTATGAATATGATAAAATCTGCTTTTCATGGCGAAACTATCTTAAAATATTGCAATTTAGACCGAGAATCAAAGAAATGGCAGCAATTTTATTTTTCCTCCACAGCCGAAAACTTGAAAGTCACGTGACAGAAACGAAACCTAACGAAACCTATTAAAATGAATGAGCCACGGAACGGTTTCACATCTCACGTTTTAGGAGGGCAAATCGTAACATTGGCCACGTTTTGCAATGTGGACCAACGTAGCCTGTACCACGTTTTCCTGTGAGACTGGGTTGAATATTGTAACCCCTCTACGTTTTTGCACTTTGGACCACCGTAGCCAGGGTATTCTGACGAAATCTGAAAAAACCTTGCAACCAGAGCAAGCAAGAGATTATGTACATTTATTGAGTGAATATTATGAAATTGAAATATGTATTGCTAGAAATGTAATCAAAACGCATTTCTATGCAAAAACTAACTCAAGGTATTGATTTTTTTTCACAGCACTGTCCAGCAACCAAAAACGTAACGATTTCACGTTATTAAAAAGTTCCAGTTTTACATTATTCTGACGAGATCTGAAAAAACCTTGCAACCAGAGCAAGCAAGAGATTATCTACATTTATATATTGCTATAAATGTAATCAAATCGCATTTCTATGCAGAAACTAACTCAAAATATAGATTTTTTTCACTCAAAACAGAAAAATGTCCACCGTGTTTGTTAACTCAAAATATAGATTTTTTTCACTCAAAAATGAAAAATGTCCACCATGTTTGTTGGTATCACGGCCAGAATCTTAAAAGTCACGTGACTTGGACGCAAAACGAATAGGCAGAAAAATGTAACAGTTATACATTTCAAGGGCTAGAAAAATGTAACAGTTATACATTTCAAGGGCTAATATTGTAACCCCTCTACGTTTTTGCATTTGGACCAACGTAGCCAGGGTATTCTGACGAGATCTGAAAAACCTTGCAACCAGAGCAAGCAAGAGATTATGTACATTTATTGAGTGAATATTATGAAATTGAAATATGTATTGCTAGAAATGTAATCAAAACACATTTCTATGCAGAAACTAACTCAAGATATTGATTTTTTTTTTCACAGCACTGTCCAGCAACCAAAAATGTAACGATTTCACGTTATTAAAAAGTTCCAGTTTTACATTATTCTGACGAGATCTGAAAAAACCTTGCAACCAGAGCAAGCAAGAGATTGTGTACATTTATTGAGTGAATATTATCAAAGTGAAATATGTATTGCTAGAAATATAATCAAAATGCATTTCTATGCAGAAACTAACTCACAATATTGATTTTATTCCCAGCGTGTCCAGTAACCAAAAATGTAACCATTACACGTTATTAAAACGTTCCAGTTTTACATTATTCTGACGATTTCTGAAAAAACCTTGCAACCACGAGAAAGCAAGAGATTATATACATTTACTGAGTGAATATTATGAAAGTGAAATATGTATTGCTAGAAATGTAATCAAAACGCATTTCTATGCAGAAACTAACTCAAAATATTGATTTTTTCCACAGCGTGTCCAGCAACCAAAAATGTAACCATTTCACGTTATTAAAAGGTTCCAGTTTTACATTATTCTGACGAGATCTGAAAAAACCTTGCAACCACGAGCAAGCAAGAGATTATATACATTTACTGAGTGAATATTATGAAAGTGAAATATGTATTGCTAGAAATGTAATCAAAACGCATTTCTATGCAGAAACTAACTCAAAATATTGATTTTCTTCACAGCGTGTACAGCAACCAAAACTGTAACCATTTCACGTTTTTAAAACGTTCCAGATTTACATTATTCTGACGAGATCTGAAAAAACCTTGCAACCACGAGCAAGCAAGAGATTATATACATTTACTGAGTGAATATTATGAAAGTGAAATATGTATTGCTAGAAATGTAATCAAAACGCATTTCTATGCAGAAACTAACTCAAAATATTGATTTTCTTCACAGCGTGTACAGCAACCAAAACTGTAACCATTTCACGTTTTTAAAACGTTCCAGATTTACATTATTCTGACGAGATCTGAAAAAACCTTGCAACCACGAGCAAGCAAGAGATTATATACATTTACTGAGTGAATATTATGAAAGTGAAATATGTATTGCTAGAAATGTAATCAAAACGCATTTCTATGCAGAAACTAACTCAAAATATTGATTTTCTTCACAGCGTGTACAGCAACCAAAAATGTAACCATTTCACGTTTTTAAAACGTTCCAGATTTACATTATTCTGACGAGATCTGAAAAAACCTTGCAACCACGAGCAAGCAAGAGATTATATACATTTACTGAGTGAATATTATGAAAGTGAAATATGTATTGCTAGAAATGTAATCAAAACGTATTTCTATGCAGAAACTAACTCAAAATATTGATTTTCTTCACAGCGTGTACAGCAACCAAAAATGTAACCATTTCACGTTTTTAAAACGTTCCAGATTTACATTATTCTGACGAGATCTGAAAAAACCTTGCAACCACGAGCAAGCAAGAGATTATATACATTTACTGAGTGAATATTATGAAAGTGAAATATGTATTGCTAGAAATGTAATCAAAACGCATTTCTATGCAGAAACTAACTCAAAATATTGATTTTCTTCACAGCGTGTACAGCAACCAAAAATGTAACCATTTCACGTTTTTAAAACGTTCCAGATTTACATTATTCTGACGAGATCTGAAAAAACCTTGCAACCACGAGCAAGCAAGAGATTATATACATTTACTGAGTGAATATTATGAAAGTGAAATATGTATTGCTAGAAATGTAATCAAAACGCATTTCTATGCAGAAACTAACTCAAAATATTGATTTTCTTCACAGCGTGTACAGCAACCAAAAATGTAACCATTTCACGTTTTTAAAACGTTCCAGATTTACATTATTCTGACGAGATCTGAAAAAACCTTGCAACCACGAGCAAACAAGATATTATATACATTTACTGAGTGAATATTATGAAAGTGAAATATGTATTGCTAGAAATGTAATCAAAACGCATTTCTATGCAGAAACTAACTCAAAATATTAATTTTCTTCACAGCGTGTACAGCAACCAAAAATGTAACCATTTCACGTTTTTAAAACGTTCCAGATTTACATTATTCTGACGAGATCTGAAAAAACCTTGCAACCACGAGCAAGCAAGAGATTATATACATTTACTGAGTGAATATTATGAAAGTGAAATATGTATTGCTAGAAATGTAATCAAAACGCATTTCTATGCAGAAACTAACTCAAAATATTGATTTTCTTCACTCAAAAATGAAAAATGTCCACCGTATTTGTTGGTATCACAGCCAGAATCTTAAAAGTCACGTGACTTGGGCGCAAAACGAATCGGCAGAAAAATGTAACAGTTATACGTTTTAAGGGCTAAAAAAACGTAACAGTTACACATTTCAAGGGCTAATATTGTAGCCCCTCTACGTTTTTGCGCTTTGGACCAACGTAGGCAGGGCACGTTTTTGTGTGAGACTGGGTTGTTATATCAAAGAGGTCAATGTAAAAACAGTTACTGAAGTATTTGGAAAACTGTCCAACTCCAGAACCAATGACATTTATAATATGAGTACTTCTTTTCTTAAAAGATACAGCACTGCATTAATGATACCACTGACTCATCTTATTAATCTCTCCATCAGAACATGTAAATTCCCTTTTGCCTGGAAAAAAGCCATCATTATACCAGTATTTAAAACAGGAAGTCAGGACAGTATGTGTAATTATCGCCCAATTTCTATTTTACCTGTACTGTCTAAGGTACTGGAGAAAATTGTGGCAGGGCAACTGATCGAACATCTAGAGGCCAATCAACTCCTCCACCCTCAGCAGTTTGGCTTTAGACCAGGACACTCAACTGAAACGGCCAATTGTTGTTTTATTGAAAATGTAAAACAATCTCTTGATAGAGGCAATATGGTGGGGGCTGTATTTCTGGACCTCAAGAAGGCCTTTGACACGGTCAACCATAGTGTGCTTTTAGCCAAAATGTCATCTTTTAATTTCTCTACCAAGTCAGTACAGTGGTTCTCATCATATCTCCAGAGCAGATCACAATGTGTCAAAATTGACCAAATAAATTCTTCCTTTTTAAATAATAATATGGGTATACCGCAAGGTTCCATACTCAGGCCTTTGCTTTTTAGTTTATTTATTAATGACTTGCCCTTACACTGTCCAGCGGTCACTTGCCAACTTTATGCGGATGATGCAGTCATATATGCAGCCGTCAAGACACCAGAACAGGCTGCGGATGCTCTGTCTGCATGTATGATTGACGTCCAACTGTGGTTCGTGCAAAATCATCTAATACTCAATCTTCAAAAGACAGTTTCTATGTGTTTCTCACTGAAGAAAATTAATATGCAGGAAAGATTTAAAATCCACTTAAACAATGAAGAAATTAAGGGTGCTTTCACACCTGTACCGTTTCAAGCAGTTGTTCCGATACAGGGAACGCTTCCCCCTAAAGATCGGAACGTTTGGTATATGTGAACACAGCAATCGCGCTCTGAAACGGTACAAAACAAGCGTTCCGAGATCGCCTAGGAGAGGTGGTCTCGGCCCGATTCCAATCGAGACCTGAAACGGTTAATTTTTTTTATTTGGAGTGAGAACATGATCCACACAGCAACCGAGACAACTCCATTCATTGTGTGTGTGCTGCAGCGGCGCAAGGAGAGGAGTCGGTCCTCCACCAACTCCTCTCCGTGCGAGATGTCTTCCCAGCACGGCACAAATTAAACTTTGTTTGAAATTAAACCATGTTCAACTCGGGCAGGGTTTGCACAGCCCAAACCCGGCTGCAGCAGGCGGCCTCTCGTCCGCTGCCAGGCTCCGCTCTGCGCCGAGCGCACATAAATGAATGGGTAAAGCCTGATTTATGGTTCCGCGTTAAATCGACGCAGCGCCTACGCCGTACTCTATGCCGTAGGCTCTGCGTTGGTGTAACGCGGAACCATAAATCAGCCAAAGCCAACGGCTGCAGTCTGCGCTGCGCTGAAAGGGGCGTGTTGTTTTTCCCGGGGTGCGGAAGAGGAAACTCCTTCCGCGTTCATTTGACCAATCACAGAGCAGCTGGTTCGCGCATGGAATTTGTTAACAGCTTTGAAACGGAACAGACGTTTGCCTTGTGAACACAATCCCCACGAACGAGAAACGGAACAACTGTATCGGTTCAGCCCCTGAATCGGAACAAAACAAACGGGCCACAGGTGTGAAAGCACCCTAAATCAGTAACAGAAGTTAAGTATCTTGGATTAATACTAGATCCTCAACTCAAATTTGATAAACACATAATGAAGATTTCAAATACAATAAAAAGCAACCTCAATTGTTTCAAATTAATTAGGCACTACATTCCAAACCAGGCAGCTGTATATGCACGCTATGATCTTTTCTCACATTTCATATTGTGTTACAGTCTGGGCTCAAGCAGTTCCTTCTGCAATAAAGAAAATTGGTATTTTATACAATCAAGCCTTAAAGATTATGGATAAAAAAAAATTTGCTGGCATCATTGTAACATTTTAAAGAAATATAATCTGTTGAGCTTTGACAGTTTTATTTTTTTATGCTTTCTTAAACTATTTTTCAAATGTATTAAAAATTTGGCCCCAGAGCCACTCTCAGTGTTTATTCAGAGACAAAACAGCAGCAGAGTCACCAGGAGCTCTACAAACTGTAACTGTCAAATACCTTACCGCAGAACAACATTCGGACAATCAGCTTTCTCAGTAAAGAGCGGTCATCTCTGGAATGGACTCCCGAATGAAATTAAATTGGTATCAGATAGCAGAATCTTTGCATCCATGGTTAAGAACTGGCTGAAAACACAACATGATTGTACCCACTTTTGAAATGTTACTGTGTGTGTTGTGATGCGTGTTGAGAGGGAGTGAATGAGTGAGGGAGTATGTGTATGATGTGTGGAGATTGTGGGATTATGTGACTGTTTATTTTGTGATTGTTTTTAAATAGATGTAATTTTATATTTTGTATTATAGGTCCTAGATATTGTTGTATTGTATTTTATTGTTAGAAAAGCCCAACTAGGGACAGGAGTTGCAAATTAGCAATAGCTATAAACTCTATGTGCAGAACATCAGTTGCTGTTATTGTACTGAAACTATGTTTAAACTGCATTGTCCCTATCAACTAAACCAATAAATAAATAACAAATATTATTGCATCCAGTGTTTCCCCTAGAATTTTTTTCAGGCCCGGTGGTACCCACCGAAAAAATCCTAAACAGACGAGGCGCGTGGGACGGCATATTGGACATGTAGCAATATAACAAAGTTTTACATTAAAAATCATGTAGGCCTATATTGCTGAATGATATCACTTCAATGAAATAATTAGATTTAATCTAACCTTTAACCAAAGTGTCATGGGCCTGAAAGGTCTGACCCCATATGAGCATTGAGCACATCTTTTCTATATATTTCAGAGGGATCTCTATGAAAACCCTCTGGGATGGTCCTCTTTTAACGGCTGCTTGTGCTGACGGAATATGCCACAAAACATCCCTATTCACAATTGAGATTATATCAGTTATAAATTATTTAAACATTGTATATTTGTTTTACCCGTTTTGTTATAACAGAGTTACATGCATTTGACTGGGGGAAAAATGAACCTTTAGTGGTTCTAGTGGAAAGACAATCTATTGTCTGTGTTATTTTCATCATTATTGCTTACCAAAAAAAGCTCAATCAGAACAAAAATGTAAGCTAAACAACAAATTGGAAATGTACCATAGGGTACTGTGGTACAACCAAGGGCTGTATTTATGGTTATTAAGCCATTCGGGATCCCAGCCAGATGTTCTGTGTTTAGATGCGTTGTTTTTTACTGGGTCACCAGTCGGACCGGTGTCAGCGACGGTAAAGGCTGATTTATGGTCCGCGGTACACCAACGCAGAGCCTACGGCGTAGGGTACACGGCGACGCGCACGTACAATGCGTGTCTCCGCGTACCCTACGCCGTTGGTGTACCGCAGAACCATAAATCAGCCTAGACGCTCATACATGGCTGGCACTAGGACCCCGCGGACGCATGGTGCGTCGTCGGGCTGTGTTTTCCTTCATGCTTCCCAGCAGCGTCTCATGCAAACACAAACACACGGACCTGCAGAAACATGTCTTTATATCATGTTGTCTGTCGCCCGCGATATTTTTTCTTTTTTTTTTTGACTAGCAACAAACTCTATACATCCCATAATAAGATGCCTGCGTTCTCAGCAGCGTTACTAGGCAACGAAGCAGGTTGACTCCCGTTGCAGAACAGCGCTGCGCAGAGGCTCCTAAACGTAAATGATTATTGATTTTTTATTTTTTTTTATTTTTTTTTTTTAGGCCTGGCGGGGGGTCTCGTTGGCCTGGCGGCCCCGCCAGGCCTATATAATGGTAGGGGAAACACTGGCATCTAATACCTATTTTAAACAGGCCTTGAATGTCTTAAAAACAAGCTTTTGATTGTTTTTGCTAAATAAATAAATTCAGCCTCTGAGCCATGTCTTTATCTTCCCAGTCTCTAACCTCATTATGTATGCAGGATTCTGAGTGGGCGGGGCTATGATAATGAGGCTCTGTGCTGATTGGCTGCCTGAATGACGTGATACACCGCCAAGGAAAAATGGCGGAAGCTCCGGCCGGCAGAGTTGTTGTTGTTGTTCCGGCCAGAGTTAGTTGTGGCCGTGGTTTCACGCATCGCTCCTGTCGTTACGTAACGACGGGAGCAGAATCTGAACGGCTCGTAGAAGCCACATCAGACTGGACGGCTCATCCGGGCGGCTGTACAGACACTGCAGAATTTAGTTGCTTTCCTCCTTCTCTGAGTTGCCAGGCTGAAGGGAGACCACTTTATATACAGTATGTTAAAGCAAGAAAAAACGTGTTTTTCATAATAGGTCCCCTTTAAGTAATATCCTTGCTTATATATTTCCCTCTTGGCATTGTATTAAAGTACACCTGAGAACTCCATGGCCATTGACGTGCCAAAACGTCTGCACACCTGCAGATCATCAATTTATCAAGAGCTGATTAGCAACACCTGGCTGTATCATACCCTCTTAAATCTAATTTCAGCAGTCAGGAGTACTCAGTTTTGCGTAGACTTGTAGTCAAGACCGCCTAAACCGAGACCAAGATACTACCAAGACCAGAGAGTGTCAAGACCAACACAAGACCAAGACCAAGACTAGTTCAGCTCAAGACCGAGACCAAAAAGAAACCTAGTTATTTGTCATCGTGCGTGAGTTGTAGAACATCAGCAGCATCCTGGTTCAGCTGCTTAGTTTACATATGAGGTTGTTTTCAACTGCAGCACAACAACACAGAGAAGTGGATGTCTTATCTGTGAACTCACTATAAATGTTTTCATCAATCAGCTGAGATCAGATATGTGTGGCGACTGCACTACCGCTATTTCTACGCTATTTAAGGATTGAGACGACTACTAACTAGTCCCAAATTCATCTAACACAATAACCAGCCTCCAATACCCCCCTCCACCTCAGAAAAGTCTAATGAATAGTAAATGTTACTGATTTAAATTGGACTGAATTTGTAGATGAAACGTGAATTTTAAATATCAAAGATACACACAATTATTGACTTGAAATTGCTTTATTTACCATTATAGTAGCCAAATTACACCGTATATCAGCATCACTGAAATGGACATAGACCTAATGCTTAATCAATCACAACGATATGCAAATATTATTCACAGGCCAAAGATGCCATATATTTATTTATTTTCATGGCCGAAACTGAACAGGAAGTTGGCCATTTTGGCGAAATTCATGCCATTTCTTCAGCCGCTCAGAGCCCGAACCGTAATGTCCACCCAGGTGTTTTACATCAGTTCCTACTTTCTGCTATAACTTTTGAATGGTTTGATATAGAGAGTCGTGGGTGGTTTCATCCACTACATGTCCAGGCCTGAAGAATCTACATCCAAGTCATACAAGCTTCCACTGCAGCCTGAACGTGCACAATCAGAATCAGAATCAGCTTTATTGGCCAGGTTCGAACATTGTCCAACAAGGAATTTGACTCCGGTTATTTTGCTCTTTGGTAGTAAAAATAAACAATAAACAAATAAACAATAAACAAGTGTGGTATTTCTATGTGGTATTTCTATCTACGGTATAAACATTATAAACATTTTAAGGTGCAGCAGTTTGAGGCATTGAGAAGGACAGTTCTGAATAAAAATAAGAATAAGTATAATCTATTTACAATTTTAACAGACAAATTATACAAAAAATACAAAAAAATTAAACAAAGGAAATACAAAAGTG
This sequence comes from Cololabis saira, assembly GCF_033807715.1. NCBI lineage: Eukaryota > Metazoa > Chordata > Actinopteri > Beloniformes > Belonidae > Cololabis > Cololabis saira. The sequence continues at coordinate 38,914,412 of NC_084605.1, forward strand.
AGAGGTGCAGCAGAGTGAGGCAGACATGATTATTAAAGAGGGTGCTGGATGATTTTTATTGCACGTGTTTGGTTACTCTGAGACTTATTATTTGTGGGAGTTCATCAGAGCAACCGCTTGCGGGAAGAAACTGTCCCTGTGTCTGGAGGTTTTGGCGTACAGAGCTCTGTAGCGCCGTCCAGAGGGAGGAGTTGGAACAGGCGGTGTCCCGGGTGTGAGGGGTCTGCAGAGATTCGACCTGCCCGTTTCCTGGTCCTGGACCGGTACAGGTCATCGATAGATGGGAGGTTAGTCCCAATTATCCTCTCTGCAGTCCTGATGGTCCGTTGCAGTCTGTGCCGGTCCAGTTTGGTGGCTGATCCAAACCAGACAGTGATGGAAGAGCAGAGAACAGACTGGATGATGGCAGTGTAAAATGTGATCAGCAGCTGCTGTGGCAGGTTGAACTTCCTGAGCTGCCGCAGGAAGTACAACCTCTGCTGAGCTTCTTTCTGACAGAGTTGATGTGGGTGGACCACTTCAGGTCCCGGGAGATGGTGGACCCCAGGAACTTGAAGGAGTCTGTGGTGGAGACGGTGCTGTTGAGGATGGTGAGGGGGGGGAGTGGCGGTTGGTTTTTCCTGAAGTCCACTGTCATCTCCACAGTCTTGAGCGGGTTCAGCTCCAGGTGGTTCCGACCGCACCAGTGGACCAGCTGATCCACCTTCCGTCTGTACGCGGACTCGTCACCCTCACGGATCAGGCCGATGACGGTGGTGTCGTCCGCGTACTTCAGGAGCTTCACAGAAGAGTCCCCTGAGGTGCAGTCGTTGGTGTAGAAGGGTGCGAGGGCCCGTTCATCGCTGCTTGCAGCTTTAATTTTGGATTTGCTTCTGGCAGCAGTCACATGTTGCTTGCACATACTCTGGTCTCAGTATAAATAATTTAATTTCATGTAATTATCAGTCGGAGGAACTGTGCTGAATCCTTTTGTCTTTACAAATTGTGAGCAGGTCTGGGTACAGAGAGCTTGGATGTCCATCAGCCCAAAGCAGTTTTAACGAAGATGGGCCAACACTGTAAATATTAACTATTTCAATAATTCATTTCAGTTATTTGCCATTAAAAGCATTTGAAACTTATGAAATGCTTATGTCATTCAGCATACCTTGGGAACACGTGTTTATGGAAAAAAACTGTAGTGTCTGCAGTGACAAACTTCAAAATGTTGAGAGAACTTTATATCTTTGTTCGTAGTCTGAAAACCTGTTATTCAGTGAACCTTTTAGGTTTTCATACATCTGTGACATCACTGACCAGATCAGAGTAGATTTATCCAGCTTCCCCATCTTTAACTTTGATTGCTGCATTTGCTGCATTTCAGAAACATTTAGCACAAAAATCATGTATTTCAAAATGGGCGACCGACAGAGGAGATTGAGGTTCAGATGCTGACTCCACCTTTTTTAAATCACGGTTGCGGTTTAAAGCAGACTTTTGACCATAAACAGTTTTAAAACAAAAACAGAGAGAAAAAGACACGACTAAAGGCGTGCCACTTTATTGCAGTGGTATTTGACTGCAATATGTCACAGACAAAAGGTCCTAATAAAGATCCTTCAAAGAAGTATGTTTAATGCCAAGCATTTTACTGGGAGTGGACTGAAAAATATCAGTGAGAAATACATTGAAAGGATCAACATAAATATGGTCTCCGGTATTATGAATCACATATCATGTGATATATTCTACCAGAGTCCATTTTTATGTCCATAAGAATTTGTTCAAACATCTATATGAAGGATACGGTGGGGTAGGAGACAAAGTTTCTGTTTTGACACTGTAAATGTTGTCTACTTAGTATTTACAGTTTATGGGTTTTCATTGACAGCTTTGACTCTCTGGCCCTAAAAACTTTGTTTGGAGTCCTGAGTCAGCTTCAAGCAACTTTCTGCCATCAATGTGGATGGCGTTTATGTTTCAGGATGAAAGTAAGACTTTTTAGAACCACACGTTTGCTGTACAGTACAAATATTTTTGATTGCATTGTTAAAGAATTCATCCAGAATTTCATATTTATATGTATGAGGTTGTTTAAATATGATGGCTGCATTGTTTTGGTTGGTTACAATAATTGCACAACTCCAGGCACCTGCATTAGTATAACTTTTTTTTTTTATTGTTCATCATTGTCTCTTTTGGTCTGATGAAAAATAAGACTGTCCATACATTACAGGCTTATTAATTTAGCTTTTTAACAGATTTTTTTAAGATTGTGTTTCCTGACATCACCAAAGGGACATCAGAAACAAACAAATAACCCCAAAAATATGGCTGTGGTTGTACCACAGCTGGGCCTGGAAACTCTGGCAGCCAAATTCTGTCTTGTGAGGTATAATTCTGAGATCAAAATATTTTTGTTGCCAAAAGATTGCAATTTACAGCTTCAATGGTGTGTTAAAATGTAATGAAGCAGAGTGAGGGGAGGTTGGGGGGGGTACAGAAAAGATGCATGAAATGAGTGTGCATCATGAGTCTGTGTGTGTCCCTTCACCCTTCCCCAGCTCAGCAACACATAAATAATAACAATAATTGCCTGGAATTATGTGTACTAGTGCACCAACAGAGGGATTACAAGGTGAGCCATCTGCAGACACACAAGCGCCGCAGGCTCATGCTGAGTTCGTGATGGGATAAAAGACACTGGCTCAATTTGTCGCCACATTCCTCCCCTCTGCCCTGACCCTCTGCCCTTTTCCTGTAAACTCTGTTGTGCTTCTGGAAATCAGAGTCAGGAGTTTTCAATCGTGAGCAAACAACATTCACACATGACTGCTCCCACTGGTACTGGAAGAAAACCGATATAACATTTTAGAGCAAATGGCAAATTCTTTCTACAAAAAAAGAAGTAAACTGCAGGACACTGGCCACCCTCTGCTGTGATGTTGAAGTGACTTTCAACCCACAGTCTGGACACCCTCGTTGGCTCCTTTTGCTCTTTCTACGTGCATCCCTTTTTTTTCTTTTTTTTCCTGACAGTGCAAATAGAAACCCTGTAAAGTAAACACAGCAAGGTGGGTAAAAAGGTTTTTCTTGTTTGTGTTTCGGTTCAAAGCTCCAGAGAGTAGCTGCTGTGGATCTCTTCATGCTCAGTGCAGCGGTTTGGTTGCGGGAAAATTACCTCTTTTTAAGCCAGCATGACTGTAGCTACACTGAGTACGTGAACGCTGCATCTGTACAGCGATGGATGTGAGAATATGCTGACACGAAAGCATCACGTCTGTATCTGTGTATGTGTGCATTCATGCATTTTGTGTCAAACAGTTAAGGTAGAGTGATGTCCCCCCCCTTTGCCTCAAACACATTGCAGACACTGACATCAGAAAGACTGGGATTGTAAAGGAAAGCTAGTCTTACAGTGACAAATACCAGTTGTTATAGAGCATCTCCAGTCTGACATTAATGCCGTTCACGCAGAGCTTAGACAACTTTCTGAAGCTCCTTTTCAGTTTCGCTGGGACAAACATTTTACTTTAACCATGACAATGTTAGTCAGTTGGGATTTCCAACCAACTTAAAAAAAGAAAAAAAAAAGCAGAGTTCAAACGAATTTCACATGGCAGAGAAAATGTTAATTTCCTTTAAATGTGCTTTAATTAAACTTCCACTGTGCTAGATTCACTTTGAAAATTTAGCTTTTTGAACATGTGATATGTTGAAAATCTTTAATTTTAAGGCAAATCATCATAAAAAAAAAAAAAAAAGATATCACATTATATATACTTTTTTCAGTGCCTCAACCTAACCAAGACGTCCTGGGGCCTAAATCGAAGCAAATTTGTTTGATGAAAATAAAAAAGCAGGTGGAAATGATGAACGTGAACCTGAGTGCTGTGGGTTAAGTTTCACTCCTCCAACCATAGTACATTGAACATAAAACTGCTTAAAACTTCAACGTGGGTTTCATAAAATCTCTTTTCAGGTGTAATTTGTAAGAGATTAAATAAGTCAATTTTACAACTTCAAATCCAAATCAAGATGATCTTGAAAATGCAAAACACACAAACTCTTGTATTTCGGGGCTTGGGCTGCTGGGTTTCTATTTGTTTTGTTTTGCTCAGGCTCCTCGTGTCAGCTGAGCCTTACACCCCTAAACCATTTCAGTTTTGGGAATATTGTTTTTGTCAGTATCATGTTTATATTTAGCCATTAACCAGTGCTATGAGGGAGAACGGCGGAAAGTAATCTTCAGTCCGCTGGCCGTTACAACAACAATGCCTCCACGCTTCAGTGTGACCTGTCATCTTTCAACTTTACTCGCGTCGTGCTCGCCTGGTTGAAGCAGTAATGGTCGAAAATGGAGGTCAGATCACACAGGGTCATTATCTGCAAAGGCACATTAGACGATTATCTCTGCAGCTGTTCTTCGTGGGTCACTGCAGTCTGCTGTTAAAGCTGTCTGTGACAGATGAACAATTCCAACCCTTCAGCCAGCTCATCTACAATATAGACATCCACACATTAGAAAATGTCATTGGATGGACTTTATTGAATGCTGACTCCCCATCCATTTGAATTTCACATGATGGCAAATCAGAAGAGACTGGTTTAAGTGAGATGACAAGAGAGGGAGACGCGGAAGAAACTATAGGGCTTGTGGCAATGTTTTTTTGTTCCCCCCTCCCCGACAACTTCATCAGCCCAGTCCCTAATTAAATGTAATTAGTAGTCACTGGGGAAACTGACAGGCTCAAAAACCTTAATTAATGTGTAGACCCGTGATGTACAAGCATAACAAGTTCCTAAGCACATCCTTAGGAAGGCAAGGTAGCACATTAACCTTCTGCCGCTGCAAATATCTGCAGATATCTGCAGAATCTTTAACTAGCTGTAACAACAGTTGATTAGCAGCGAGGACTGAGCTGGACATGTCACACCAACATTGATCAGCTGATTTATGGCCTTGTCTTATCCATGACTTTAGCCATGGACATTATTAATTATTTACAGTTAACTTTCAGTGCATTTTGTCCTTTCTGTAAATATCTAAAAAAAAAATAAAAAAAAATTGGTCATTGTGTTATGGTGTCAACATTTAGTATGGATGCATAAAATAAAGCACTTGAGTATGCGATTATTTTCCATCAACACACAGGAAAATACTGTTAAAATAAAACCTCTGGACACCGTGGGAAAAGGGACAGACATCAGGATATTAAAGTTATGACTGGGGTCAGAAAGCATGGTTTTAAAGGACTTGTTAGTTCATGAGTTGATACTGCAATTGAGTTGGAGAATCTGACAGATGCTGTAATAAAAGGTAACAGCTCATCACAAAGGGTGAAAAATATAAAAATGTTTTAGAACCTCCTTTTTTCTTTATTTTCTTACACTCTTCTTGTTTTCACCAAACGCTGATCAAATAATGTCAATGTTAAAGATTAAATAATGTTATGAATCTCTTTACTTTAGTAGAAACAAAAAACTATCATGTCCTAATTTCTTAATCGCCTACCCCTAATAATGTCATATTCACACCAAGTGGTCGCTAAATCAGGCTAAGATTATTTAATGTTGATAATGTATACATCTTACCTGAGATTTTGCAGGATTTCGTAACATACATAATTCAGTTTGATTCAATGAAATGAAATATTATTAAGCCAAAAGACAAATTTAGTTGTTGTAGTCGAAGTCAATGGGTATTATTTAGTCTATAGAGAGTCACTGTAGAAGGTCATGAATGTTGGCAGGGATGATTTCCTGTAGCTGTCTCTATTGCAGAAAACCTGAAGAACTGTGACTATTTAAAAGAGACATATTTTGATATATTGTCAAAACCTGACTCATATTGTTGACCCCTGAACAAAAAGTCAAACAGATTATTTGGTGAAAACACACAAAAAAACTATCAAGTAAAAAGAACCCTTTCATGTCTTTTAAACTACATTCATATCAGCTGATTTAGGAGTTAAGCCTGAGTTATGGTTCTGCGTCAAATCGACGCCGTGCCTACGCCGTCACCGTGACGCCGTCACGCCGTCGTGAACCTTCTCCGTCACTCCATTTCTCCACGGTGCAGTACCCCCAGTACCACTGATTCGCGATCTTTTCCTGAATGGTTTATCCGACTTTTCCCGGTCACAGTGAATCAAAGAGATCAGGACAACTATTGTGCAAAAAAACAAAACCAAAAAAATCACACATACATGAAGAAAAGAGCGCTGAAAGTTCACGACTGCTTCAAACCGGAAACCGGAAATGCGTTGCTTCCAAGCGAACCAATCACAGCCCTCTCGTCTGCGTCGCCTCAACGCGTAGTTACAATTTTTGGGAGGTGTGCGTCAGCGACTGCGTCAGCGACTGCAACAGCGTCAGCGACGGCGTCAGCGACGGCGTCAGCGACGCTGTAGGGTCTGCGTCGACGCGTACCCTACAGCGTAGGCACGGCGCCGTTTTGACGCAGAACCATAACTCAGCCTTTAGGATCTTAACACAACTCTACACTCCTCTCCAGGTTGTGTGCCTTTTTAAAAGTCACTGCCACAGCTTCCTCTCTACTCACTGCGAAGGTGCAACAACTACAGGAACCTGGTACAGATAAAGATGAGGGTTTGAAGTATTTTGTTGTGATCTGGGTCTGTGATGTCACGGTACCCTCAAATCTGAGTACTCAATGAATAGACTCAGAGTAGAGCTGCTGCTCCTCCATACCCAGAGGAACCAGATTAGCAGATTAGGTGGCTGAGCATCTGGTTAGGATTCCTCCCTGGTGTGGTTTTCCAGGCAAATCCCACCTAGACTATGTCTCTCTATGTCTCTCAGCTGGCATGGGAGACATAGAGGGATCCCCCAAGATGAGCTGAATAAAGTGGCCAGGGAGAGGCAAGTCTGGGTTTCCAAGCTTAGTTGACTGCCCCCACGACCTGCCCCCAGATAAGTGTTTGTAAATGGATAGATGGATGGAAGTAACGCAGAGCAGCTGTGCTGTTTCAAACACCGTAACAGGATAAACCATTACATCTTACTGACGTTTTTTCCAACATTTTGCAGCACACACACACATATGGTGCCAACTCCTTTACAACTCGTGTCCTCATCCTACAACAACTGGGAACTCAGAATTCCTGACTTCCTGATTGTGGCATTTCGATTTTTCCGCAAGTCAGATTTCCTCCTCAGCACAGGTAAGATTTTACAGAATTCCCTCAAATGGCAGTATACTAAATAAACACCAAATCTTCATCCATCGAGCCATTTCTTATCCGCATCAGCCTCTGCAGTTTCAGAAGGGGGGCTGCCGGCTTTCAGATCTGTTGTTGAGTGAGGTCTGGGCAGGTCGTTATTCCATCACAGGAACTAACCCAAGTATACCTACATTTTTTCATGGATATGGATATAAGGAAGACTTTGGATGTCTAAAAAGTAAATTTTCCACACCTTTTTTAACCTTGTGTTTTTTTTCACACTTTAAAAACACGGAATACTGTGCGTTAGCTTTAAATTGTTCGTTACAGTATTTACAACTGAGGCACAGTGGCAAGTTGGAGCCCAGAATGGGACACTGATCCTTTTGACTGGTGCAGTTACATTTGTATTGATGGGAATTCTCCTCCCTGAGAGCCAAATTCAGGGAGGACATCATTTATGCTTCTACTGTTTTTTTCAGTTCTTAGCTCTATCTAAGCTTGTTAGTTTTCCTTCTGTCGATGCACCGATCATTGTATAGCTGAAATGTCATTGTTCACATTCTCACCCTGGAGTTATGTTGTATAAACAAATGGCCATCATGTCTTTTTTGAAATGGGAGCTCTGTACAGGATATTGGAGTCAGATGATAGCTGGTTGTTAGAACAGGATTTCTTAATAATTGCTTTTTTTTTGTTACATGGAAGATTTCTATTGCTCACCTTCACCTCCGTGAAGTTTTTGAAGAAAAAAGAAAACAAAGATTTAAACTTAAATATTTTGCAAGGGATTTATTGTCCTATAATACCTGTTTTGACAGGTAACAGGTTTTCTAGCAATTAAAAATAGCTGCACTTGAGTTATTGGTCAGTTCCAGATGCATGATAATCAACAGCTCTCATGTGTGACTGCACACTAATTTCCCCAGCTCCTGACGGACCCCTTTCATCATTACTGAAATGAGCTGGTTGTGCCTGTGTTTGTAGATCTGCGCAGTTTCAGAACGTCATCAACTGTTGTTGACACTCCTGTGGGAGCTATTTATAATTCCCATGGGAGCCATTTATGTTTCGCAACTATACACTGACTTACTCAGCTTTGTATATCTGCCCCTTAGTGAGTTGAATGATGCAGTTGGAACCAAGGTCAAGGAGAAGACTAAGAATTGACAGCACTGATGTTCCTCCCACTGTGTTGTGTCTGCCTGACAGACTGCCAGGTCCGTGGGAGGCGGCCCTCCTCTCAGCTCATTTAGGAAGATATTACACCAGGCTATGTTGAGAGGGCACCTGCTGAGTAAACTTTTCTCTGAAACAAACAGGAACATTCAAACAACTGGTGAAAGAACATAATCACGCTGTAAAACAGCATGTTAAAGGGATCTAATGTTTCCCTGATTATTACATAATAAGTAAATTAAGGAATCAAAGTTATGATGCAAAATAAGTAAAATCTTATCAGTTTATAAATGTTGTTGCATGCATTAATGACCAGCATGTTTAAACTAAAATATCAAACACAATCCACAGGACACAATATGTAGACTTTTTTATGTCCATATGTCTGGGATCTGAGTTTGTGGCAATCGTCACCATTGATGATCTGATTCACCTCTAAAAATCAGTTTCTGTCCACACGTGACATTTCCTCATCTCCAGTTTGACGCAGCTGATTCCACTGCTTATTAACACTTATTAACGCTAAACTGAGCTCATTGGTGTAGTTTCATAAACAGCAACAGTGTAACTCGTTCTTTTTTCCAGTACATTTGTGATGAATGGAATTAAGAAATAAATAATAGGACAGCAAACATGAGCCCCTTCTGATAGCATCTCAGTTTTCTGTTTTTTGTCTTCACTCTTCTGATCTGTTGCTAATGAATGTTAATGAATGTTAAGTCTGATTTGTGTTTCTTTCAAAATGGTGTCGGTGTGAACCCAACGGTGTACAGTAGGGTATGAGGTAACCTGACATGCAACGAGATGTTGCATCTACATGGATGCAAGAAACGTGATTGGTGGTTGTGTTACTCATTTTCAAATTTCCCGCTGCTATGTCTTGTTCGTTTTCAAGGTGTGCAGAACAAGAGTTTGTTGTATTGTCTATAAAAACAACTGATGTTCAACATGCTTTCTTGTAGTTGGCGGTGTAATTATAGGGCGACACAAACAGTAACGCAGAAGTGTATCTGTCAGAGATGGTGCAGGTCCCCTGTGTGGCCTACATGCGTAGCTGCTACGTAGAAGAATAAATCAGGTTTTGTAAAGCATCTTAACATGTACACAAAAGCCATATCAAAATGAGCAGGAAAAAACGCTTCATCTGAAAAAGCCCATTTTCAGTAAAGAAAAACAAATTCCTAAAATCAAGAGTCTGAGTGAACACATTTGAAAAAGAAAATTGGTGTACCCAATAAAATCAGAATAAACAACTAGCTACTACACGCAAGAAAAACACTGACCTTTTATTGGTTTGATACAAATAATCCACAGATTGGAAAAGTCTAAATTCTCTTCAGCAAAACTTCACTGAGCCAGCAAGTGGAGGACAACACCAAAACAACTTAATTTACTACAGTCTCCCTCTGAATGTATTGTTTTGTTATCATTAATTATATCTCAGAGAAAAACTCGTAATCCCAAGTCTGTGTTGAATCAAAAATTTTGCTTTCTCAGACTGCTTTTGTTAGACAAGAAGGCATCAGAAAGTTGTCATTTACAAAAGCAGATGACAACTCCCAAAGCGGTCGGGAGGTCGCCCTCGGCGTGGGGCCGACCACCGAGAGGGCCGCTCTCGGGACTGGGCCCAGGGTGGCCTCGGGCCAGACGGCATCCGCGGTCCTGGCCGGGGTGCGCCCAGGACCACCCACTCCCCGACGCAGCACTGCTCCAGCAGCTGGTCCGCCTCCGGAACCGCCGCGTCCATGACCGGCTCGGCGACCGACGTCTCTGCCTCAGCGACCGACGTCTCCGCCTCAGCGACCGACGTCTCCTCCTCCGCCTCAGCGACCGACGTCTCCGCCTCCGCCTCGGCGACCGACGTCTCCGCCTCCGCCTCGGCCTCCGCCGCCTCCGCAACCTCCACCTCCAGGACCGCCTCCGGAACCGGCGCGTCCAGGACCGCCTCCTGAACCGGCTCTGCCTGTCCAGGACCGCCGAGGGCCTGTCCAGGACTGCCGAGGGCCGCCCCAGCCGATCCCGCACCGCTCGCCTCACGTAAGGGCGGGTGAAGGAGAAGGGGTCATCCTCCGAGGACCGCCCTGGACAGTCCAGCGCCACTCGCCGCACGTCCGGGTAGGTGAAGGTGAAGGGGCGGTCCTCCGTGAGCAGAGTAGGCGGGCGACCCCGCCCTGCCTGCTGCTGTGCTGCCAGCATCTCCAGCGCTGGGGTCTGCCGCTCCGCCTGGCTCTGGATCAGGGCTGCCAGGTCTGCCAGCACCTGTGCCAGCGCCTCCATCCTGTCGGGCCCCACGTTGGGCGCCAGTGTAGCAGGGCTAGTGCTAACGGGGGCCGACCGACAGGACAGAGGACACAGGGTTTAGTGCAGGAACTCTTTATTTTCTTCCTTCACCCAAGACACACGTGCTTTCAGCTTCAGCAGCGCTGCAGTCGAGCTCCGCTCTGCTTCCTTCCTCTCAGCAGCCCCTCTCTGGAGTGCAGCTGCTCCCTATGAAGGCAGGCAGGGTGGAGAGGTTGATTGGGCACACCTGTGCCCAATCCGCTGAGTGGCTGCTTCTCCACCCTGCCACAATGATTTATCAAAAGAATTATCAAAATGAATCTATTAAAACGGGGCACCACCTGACTTTATCAGGAAAATAATAACAACAAAATCAGTCTCAAATGGCACTTTTCCACTAGCACCTACTTGGCTCGACTCATCTCAGCTCGGCTCGACTCAACTCGGCCTGGTTTCTTTTCCACTACAATTCAGCACCTGGAGCAGAAGTAGGAGGTTGGAGAAGCTGCTGTGACAAATTTGATTGTGTGATCTAAACGAAGAATACAACAACACTAAAGATGTTGAACCTGGAGGAGATGGTAGATGTGCTGCTGGGTCTGTGACTTGTTTTTCGATATCAAGTTAAAAAATGAGAGTGAGAGAAGCTTCAAGCAGCAATGCTTTTTAATTTTTTTTAGTTTGTCTCGGCGCTGCTGCAAAGTCAGCTGGAGCTGCGAGCAGCAATAAAGTGACAGATCTCCTGGTAGATCTGGTCGTTCCTTATCACCGTCTAGATCCCTTTTTAATTCTCTTCTCAGCCACCAGGTTTATGAACATCTGCACCTCAGAGTTGGATCACCAAACAGACTTTTGCTGCCATTGCCTGTCGAATAAAATGAACACGAAGCCGTCAGAGTCGCTCTATCGCTGATGTCACATCCTGACTCAGACGTCTGATGGCCCCGCCCCCTGACCAATCGGTGGCCTGTAGTGTGATGATGTCAGATACAGCCTGACTCCGCTTAGAGCCTCGGCAGAATAGATACAGAAAAAGTATCTACTCAGCACGGGTAGACCCCTAGTGGGAAAGTGCCAAACCGGGTGGAGGCGAGCCGAGCTGAGCTGAGTAGGTACTAGTGGAAAAGTGCCAAAGGTAGCTGTTATTCCATACGTGCCAGTCTGTTCCCAGGGGTGCCGTTTAGGGGTGGGAAAAAAAATCGATATTTCAATATATTGTTGTGCTCTCTGTTTCAATAAATAATCGATATACTGTCGGCTAATATCAATATTTTATTACAACACACATAATGGTTTACGCGGTTGTCACCGCACTATTGTTCAAGCTCTGCCCCGCCCGCCCCCGCTGCCCTCGTGAACAAAACAAACATATCAAAGCGGCCGCCTGAGAAACCAGCTCAGAAAATACAGAACCACGGGTTACTTCGTACAGACAGCGGGCTGAGCAGCACTGTTAATGCTGGAAGTTACTGGTGTTTAAGCTGCCATGTGCGTTAATGTCCGCTCACACAGACAACCAGCTGCGTTAAGAAACGGACCCCGCTCCGCTCGCGCTCCACGTGAGGAGAGCGGCTCGCGTTACACCAACGCAGAGCCTACGCCGTAGGGTACGCGGCGACGCGTACAGTACGGTGCGTGTCGCCGCGTACCTTACGGCGTAAATCTGCGTTGGTGTAACGCGGAACCATAAATCAGCCTTCACACACGACACGGACACACAGACACACGCCCACCCGTGCAAAACCAGTGTTCAGTGCTTTGGATATTTCAGCTTAAATTTCAAAATGTTATATTAGTTCAATGAAGTTCATATTATTTATATTTATTATAGCTTGTTTGGTTTCTTCTGTTATCGGATACAGTTTGTCATGATAAGTGAAAAATGCCCGATGCTTCATGGCAATATGTGTGTGTGGTGACAGAATAAATTAGACAGGCTAAAAGGATATTGGAAAAGAAGGCATATTGAAAAGCCTATTTGAGTTATTTCTTAGTTATTTCACAATATTTATTTGTGAAAGTATTATTTCACTAGTTATTTTACAGTCATATAATTCAGGCAACAGCGCAAACATTTTTTTTAATAACACTAATCCACATCAATATCGGATCAAATCGAATCAAATGGTGATAATAGATTCTGAATCTTAAGAATCGGATCAATTCTTGACATTTTAATAGATACCCAGCCCTAGGAGGCAGTGAGGTACTGTGCAAAATCAAGTTGCTTACTGACTTTTCAGTATTAGAAACAAAGCAGTGCACTGTCTTGGTTTATATAAAACATGTTATTAATGTTCATGCACTTTAATTTGTCCAGCTGTACAGTGTTTACATTTACAAGCCTAGGAGACAGTGAGGAAATATACAAATGCACTTTCTTGTATGAAGTTTTAGCATTGAATAAATGCATAACTACAGACGTTTTCCTTTTTATAGGTATTTTTTCTTTTTCAGTCCCATATATCGTGATATATCGCTCTTACCGATATATCGATATATCGATATATCGAATATCGAAAATATCGTGATATTATCGATATCCTGGGCCACATATCGCCAAAGTATCGAATTGGGACTTACCCGTATCGTCCCACCCCTAGTGCCGTTACAGAATAACATTGAAGGAAGGAGTCCGAGCACAGACCTTTGCAACCAGCAGCTATGACAAATATGTATTAAATAAACACAAACAACTTCTCTCATTCAAATGAATCAGAATTTATTGACACAAGTGTTAAAGATTATGAAACAACATGGGGTGAATTCCGATGGTTAAACTACACATAAACAACAATTAACTAAACATTAAACACAAACCAGATCATCTACGTGTGCGGGGGTGTCAGTTCATATGTGTGTGTGTGTGTGTGTGTGTGTGTGTGTGTGTGTGTGTGTGTGTGTGTGTGTGTGTGTGTGTGAAAAATTCCAGGGGATATAGGACATTTATTTTTTTCCAGTGTCCAGTCTGACCACAGTTATAACATCGGTCAGATCCTCCAGGCTGCCAGCAGCCTCTGCTGCGGTGGAGCCCATGGCCCCGTCCACGCTGCTGACTCACAGTCCCAGAGAAAAGTGTGAAGTCTTTGTGAAGTTCTGAGTTCTTCTTTTATGCTGACTTCTGTTCCTTGTCAGACAGCACATCCTGTGCATGACATGCATGTCTGCGAAGCTCGTCCAGGTGTGTCTCGTACCTCATGCCCACATAAAGTTGTCGAAGTTGGGCAGTGACGTCAAGCTTCAGTCCATCCATAATTGCAGAACACAGGAGCTTTTCTCAAGGCCCAGGAGGACCAGTACGATCAGCAGGTCGGTCCAACCCCGAATGACGGTTGAATGTCTCCTCGGCCCCATGAAGAAAATCCTGGACTAGGTCGTCGGGGCCCTGAGTGAGGTCTTTAAGGGCCATCAGGTCAGAGCGATTGGGAAAAGCTGCCTGGTAGGCAGCAGCAAGCTGGAAATCAGACCATCTTTCAGCAGGAGGACCAGGAGGAACTAGAGGCGGCGGCAGCAGAGGAGAGGAGTCCAGATCCATTTCCACTCCCACCGCAGTTAAACAGGCTCGTTTAGCAGGAGCACAGCAGAAGGAAGTGAGGCACCACAAGGAGTGAGGCTGATGGCCAATCTGGCTTTTTGGGGACTGATGCATCAGCAGGTCCAGCCAAATCTCAGATCCCATCCTCTTCTAAATTTACGATACACGTTATTTTTTTTTATTTTTTATTTTTTCTTAGCTTCAGCTTCTTTTACTTAACTTCACAGGCATTTGCGATGCCTTTCTATTTTACAAATATCATCAAACCTAATTAATACCTAACTAATTTTCTTAAAAATGTTTATCTAATCATCCCATTCCTTCTTAATACGAACTTTTACCTTGATCTAAGTTTCATACTGGGTTTCCAGAAGTGTTCCGACGTCGGAGTGGTGTGCTCTGGTCCCTCCTTTCTATCGTCAATCGCGGTAGGGCTGAGGTAATTTATCCTCAGGACGGCCAAATCAACAGGATCCTCTCCGACGAAGTTCCACTTGTGGGATCCGGTTCATAACGCCAAATTGTTGTGGAAATTTTATAAATTGCACAAAGTAAAGTACTGGAGCCTCATTTATGAAAGAATGTGTAGGATTCATACTAAAAGTGCACGTAAACCCAAAAGCCGAAAATGGCGGGCGCAAAAAAAAATCCGGATTTATAAAACCGTGTGCACGCAATGTTCGCTTTATAAATCACAGTCCAGCTGGAAGGTTGCGCAGGTGAATTCGCCTCATATCCTGCCCTCTACACGCCCACTTTATACCTTAAATGGGCAATTCAAAGTAGTTCATGACTGTATTTGCATATGAATGAGCCTGTTGAGCATGTGCAGCGGCTTCCTGCAGCCTGTTACTGCTGTGCGTCAGGATGAACGAGACGTGTCGAGCAACCGTGCCACTAAATTTCATGGAGACTGAGATCGAGATGTTGTGGATGAGGTGGAGGCCAGGAAAACCACATTATTTTGTGGTCACAGTGAAAGTAGAAAAAGTATATAAATAGTATAAAATAAAGCGAGTGAGTGGCAGCACGTCGTTGCTGCGCTAAACACCGTGAGTGCCGCGGACAGATGGTGAAGAAAAAAAAAAGAAGTGGTGTGATTTGAAGGTGGAGGCCAAGAGGTACAGAGTCCCCTAAAGGGACACAGATTTTTTTTATATATATAATGAGTTTTACGTGCGTGCGTGAAACCTTTAAAGGGATTGTGACATGAAAAACAAATTTTTCTTGATTTTTTGTGTTTTGTTGGGTGTCTTGACGTCAATTACACCCAAAAAAACCAAACTTTTAACATTCAGTGTATTGTGTGCATCTGGTTGGGTGGCGGACCTATACGTATAGGTCCGCTAAATCACCGCCCCCTCCACCCAGCTCCCTGTCTCCTCTCCTCTCCAGCGCACCATAAAGGCTGATTTATGGTTCCGCGTTACACCGACGCAGAGCCTACGGCGTAGGGTTACGCGGCGACGCGCACCGTACGCTGAACCCTACGGCGTAGGCTCTGCGTCGATTTAACGCGGAACCATAAATCAGGCTTAACACGGAGCTGTTTAGAGCCCCCTCTGTTCTCATCACCGGAGGACAACTGCTAAAAAGACCCGCGGCCACTGACTGGACTTAAGATAAGGGGACACTGCTGCTTCGCATGCCTTTATTTTTGTGATTGTTTGCGGTGGACTGCTTCGCCGTGCTGCTTTTCCGTGCATGCTTCGCCTGTCGCTCCCGGCTTAACTCTCCGACGCCGCTGTTAGCGTATTGCTTGCGGGGAGCTACGGTGCTGCCTTCCAGTCCTCTGGTCACAGACTTCATCCCCGGGCTGTAGTTGCCCTGTCTGGGCTGTGTGTGTGTGGGTGTTTGTGGTTCGGTGTGCGCGCGTGTGTGTGGATACGGCAGAAGTGTGTAGTAGTTGGGTTGGAGGAGGTTGGGAGGAGGAGCGGGGCAATGATTGACAGGAAAGGGGGGAAAGGACGCGTTTTTCACTGCGCAAAAAAACACCGTCATAAAAAGCCAGGCATGGAGTACTGGAGTGAAGTTTTTCTTGTTACACCTTTTTAGACACATTTTAGGGACATTGGCCAAGACTTTTAATAGTGTTAAAAGCATATAAAAAATTATGTCACAATACCTTTAAGGCTGATTTATGGTTCTGCGTTACACCAACGCAGAGCCTACGGCGTAGGTGCGCGTCGCCGCGAACCCTACGGCGTAGGCTCTGCGTCGTTTTAACGCGGAACCATAATTTAGGATTACACGCGCGCGCGTAAAACTCATTATTATTTATATGAGTATTATTTTTATTGGATCTTACTGCTCTGTTTTATATTAATCTTTAGTTTATCCTGTTTTATCATATTTTATTTTCATTGTCTTATCTCAATGTTTTATTCTAAATGTTTTAGTCGTTATTTATGGTCTATTTTATACATTGTACTGTCTTATTATTTTAGTTTTGAATGTCTTGCTTTCTAGACATACTTTTAGGATTTTACGTTATGTTATACTTTTTTAAACTCTATTAGTGTATTTTATCCTGCTTTCTTGTAGCTTTTAGCTCCAGTGTTTCCTCATGGGGAGCCTCCATGCTGGGAGTGACTCCGGCCTGCAGGGGGTCGTCCTGGGGGTGGTTCTGGCCTGGATGGTTGTGGAGCTCTGCACCACGGCTTCAACGCTGTGGTGGTGACTCCTCTATCTGTCCGGGCCGGGATGGTCTCTGTGGAGACATCCCTTGTAGCTGCAGGCTATGAGACCTTCTGGCGTGGACGGCTCCCTGTTACCGTTTCCTCACCTGGATCCTCTGTGCTCAGCCATGTCTACACCGTGTGTCTGTGTGTGTGTCTGAGTGTGTGGAACCTGGGTGAATTGTGGTGTGCTTGTGTCTGTCTGTGTGTGTGCGGGGAGGGGGGGGCATTAATACGTTTTATGTTGATTTGTTGAAAAGCACTTTGTGTTGCATTTTTTGTATGAAAGGTGCTGTACAAATAAAGTTTGATTTGATTTGATTTGATGACTATATATTAAAAAAAAATCTGAGTCCCTTTAGGGGCTCCGTAGAGTGGCCCGGCACTCATTTGTTCTGTCCTCAGTCACTCTACGGTTGGAAGCGGTGGGTGACGAGGAGGTTCCCGGCGTGTCCTGGCAATGCTGCAGCAGCAGCATCAGAGTCCTGACTGACGCTTCAAACACAGAGGGACACGATCAGCGCTATTATATTATAAGTTTGATATGTAATGACATTAACAGTATGACATGAATCTGGCTTCATTTCACCACCTCACCGCCTGCGTCGCCAGTTCCCCATATCTTCCGACTGTTCGTGCGCGAGGGTCAGGGTTGGCGTAGAGAGACACACATTTTTCGGTTAATTTTTTTTTTCTAAATCCCAAACTTGGCGTAGAAGGTGGTGTGCGCATCTTTCAAGCCCTGTTTTGTGCGCAAGCAAGCTTTATAAGTGAGGCCCCTGATCCGTAACAAAACTACAACACCGGTGAACTCGAGATTACCAAAGTTTATTTTACTGATGCGCATTCAGGAGAGTCAGCCAAGTCTGAAGCAATATTGGCCCTTTTGCACTAGTCCTTACTCGGCCCGACTCGGCTCGTCACGCCTCTACCCGCCTCTAACCGTTTTGTCCCCGTTTGTTTTTCCACGGCCAGGTGAGAAGTGGGCAGGTTGGGGTGAAGCTGCTGTGACGTACTCGATTGCGCAACCGCTTTGTTCATGTCGGCGCTGATCAGAAATCAGCTGGAGCCGCGAGCGGCTGAGAAGAAAACAGCCCGTCTACATCCCTTTTTTAATTCTCTCCTCAGCCACCAGGTTTATGAACATCTGCACCTCAGAGTTGGATCACCAAACAGACGTTTTGCGCTTTATAATAAAATCGCTGCGATTCGCGCTGGCGCTGACTCCCGCTTCCTGATTCAAACGTCTGACGGCCCGCCCCCCGACCAATCAGTGGCGCGGAGGGTGGTGACGTCAGAAATAGTCCCGGCTCAGCCCGGATAGAACCTCGCCAGAATGGTTACAGAAAAAGTATCGGCTTGGAGCGGCTCTACCCGTCTCAGCCCCTAGTGCAAAAGCGCAAGATGGGGCCGTGGCCGGTAGAACCGAGCTGAGGCGGGACTAGTGCGAAAAGGCCATATGTTTTTGACTTCTTTATATAGGAATGAGTCAGACCTGACAGATCATTGGATGAAACCTAACACGTCATTCAATGGAAATTGTGACCCCCTCCCCCCCTGCATGACAGACACCTAGGTGCCAGTTCTCCTAGAGAAGGCACACTGTTGTGCCACGAGCCCCTCAGCCAGCAGCCAGCACAGCTGTGGCGGATTCCAACAGCCCAGCTGCTCCACCATCATGATCAAAGGCTGCCTTCATAAGCTGCTGAGAGACAACGCTCAGCGCTTAGACGTTGACTACTGTGGCTCCCTCCAGTCAAGCCAGTGTCTCCCTGCTCCACCGCTCCGTCCACCTCCCCCGGATTGAGTTATTAATTAAATCCTTTGTTTGCAACTTCAGTCTCAGTGTCTTTGCTTTTGGGGTCCCTGGCACATTTGGTTATTTCAATTCTCGAGTGAGCCTAACAGAACATCTGAGCCAAGCCGGGGCTCCAGGGGCAGAGAGACCTCCAGAATTACGGGAGCTAGTGTTTGGTCAAGCTACTAAGCTTTCCGCACTGCAGCAGGAATTAAGGAAGGCCTTTCCCACTGTCCAATCCCAGATTGCAGATCTTGAGAAGACGTCTCAGTCCACGGTGGGTACTGTGGCTGCCCTTTCGTCCCAGATTAACTCCTTATCAGGGGCCTTGTCTGGCATACAACGGTCCTTGGATGCCCTTAGAGACCAAGTCTCCGCCAGCAGAGGCCCTAGCCCCAGTTCTTCCAACCTACCTGCAAACACAGTCCTTCCTGCCCACCAGCACGCTCATTCTGAGCCCGGCTTAGTCAGTCCTAGGCCGTTCAATTGAGATTTTGATCAGAGCAAGGGCTTCTTGGCACAATGTGAGTTACTTTTTACTCATAAGTCTTCGAGATACTCTTCTGATGGGTCGAAGATTGCCCTGGTCATGTCTTTGTTGGTCGACGACGCCCTCAGCTGGGCTATTGCCGCAGTAGGGAACAACCCAGCCTTTCCCATCAACTACAGCCAATTCAAGAGTGAGTTTCAAGCAGTATTTGATCACCCTGCAGATGGCCAAGACGCTTCGAGCCGTTTGCTAGCCATCCGCCAGGGGTCACGTTCTGTGGCCAAGTATACACTGCAGTTTCGCATCCTTGCGGCGGAGAGCCGTTGGAATGACCACGCCCTGCTGAGTGCATATCGCAAAGGTCTGAATGATTCCATTAAGGATATTATTGTCCGTGACAGTCCAACGACCCTCAACGAGCTCGTATCCCCGCTTAAGTTTGTGTCAAAATACGCACCAGAAATTGAAAACCGACTGAAGGAACTTACACGAAATGCCACACTGATGAGCCACCAGGTTCAGGATGAGCTGCTTGAGGCTACAGCATCAATCTTGCTCCGCAAGGTAAAGGCTGAACTGCATGGACAATATTTTGCAATACTTGCAGATGAGTATAAAGATCTGGCGAAAAGAGAGTTAGTTGCTGTTTGTGAGATTCATCCATGGAGGAGTCATCAAAGAGTGGGCAGTGGGATTTGTTGAGACCGCAGATTTGTCTGCACAGGGAATATCAAACCAGATTTGGAGGTCCTTCAACCACTCGAGCTGGATCCGTCTCTCTGTGTCGGACTCTGTTTTGATGGAGCGTCTGTCATGTCGGGACACAGAGGAGGGGTTCAGGTTGTCCTGAGAGAAACTTTTCCCAAAGCTGTTTATGTACACTGCAACTCACATCGGCTTAACTTGGTGTTGTGCAGTGCAGCCAAAGAATCCGGCCATGTTAGCAAATTTTTTGACACTGTCAATCAAATACACAGCTTCTTCACTGGGGCCCAGCGGCACGCTCGATTTCTGGAGATCCAAAAGCAGATGCACCCTGACCGTCAGTGCATGGAGCTGGAGAAATCGAGTGACACCAGGTGGAGTTCAAAATCTAGGTCGGTGCACAAGATATTGAAGTTGTTGGATGTATTATTGGAGGCTCTAGCTGAATGTGCAGCAGGCAGTGGACAAACTAAAATAGAACAACTTTTGCAACAGATGCAAACAAAAAAGTTCGTTTTCATGCTTGTCACATCTTGCAAACTCTTTGAAAACAGTGATTTTGCCACAAAGGGGCTGCAGAGCTCAACACTGCGCGTCACAGACTGCATATCCCTCATAGAAACGCTGAGAGCTACATATGCAACTTTGCGGGATGATTCAGATGGTGACTTTGAAAAAGTGCTCAGACAGACAGGAGAATTAATGGAAAAGCACGAGATAGCTAACTGGGATGGGGCTGCTTCTCGTGAGCGCAAGCTGCCTTCAAAGTTTCGCACATCTGTTGCCACCACGACTTTGGGGAAAAAATTAGCTATCAAGAGTGTTGCTGATTTAAAGGCCCTGTGGAACAGTGTTCTGGAAAGGCAGATATCGGAGTTAAATTGCCAATTTAAAGAGGACACATATGGAGTCATGAGAGCATCGGCCTCTTTTGCCCCTGGATCTACAATTTTCGGAGATAAAGACGTTTTACAGGCTCCGTGTGACTTGTATGGGATTTAAATATCTGATGCTGTGTGGGCCGGAGCTTCGGGAGCTGCGTGCTGGCCTGCGGTCCCCACCCCTGGTCATCCCGTTGCTGGCCCCCCTTCTCCTCCCCTTTCTCTCTCTGCAGGTGGTCGTGGGTGGCTTGTAGCTTGCATTACGGAGCACAAGTCTTTCCCTGACCCTGCACCCCAACCTGGGACTTGCTGATTGGGCCGGAGCTTCGGGAGCTGCGTGCTGGCCTGCGGTCCCCACCCCTGGTCATCCCGTTGCTGGCCCCCCTTCTCCTCCCTTTTCTCTCCCTGCAGGTGGTCGTGGGTGGCTTGTAGCTTGCATTACGGAGCACAAGTCTTTCCCTGACCCTGCACCCCAACCTGGGACTTGCTGATTGGGCCGGAGCTTCGGGAGCTGCATGCTGGCCTGCGGTCCCCACCCCTGGTCATCCCGTTGCTGCTTCCACCTGCCTGCTGTGCTGTTGCCGTCCCTGACCCACCAGTCTGGCCCTCGGCAGGAGGGTCCCCCCTTAGGAGCCTGGTCCTGCTCAAGGTTTCTTCCCTCCTAAAGGGGAGTTTTTCCTTGCCACTGTTTGGCTTAAGGTTTTTCTCCCACTAGGGGAGTTTTTACCTGCCATTGTTTATGTAATAACTGCTCGGGGGTCATGTTCTGGGTATGGGTCTCTGGAAAGCGTCTAGAGACAACTCTGTTGTATTAGACGCTATATAAATAAAATTGAATTGAATTGAATTAAAATTGAATTGTTCACTCAGCACATCAGACGGAAAATGGATGAAGACAACCTCTCCACACTGATGGAAATACTGGACAGTTGCCCTTCGGACGTTTTTCCTAACATGAACAGTCTGTTAAGAGCCATCATAATGCTCCCTTTGACCTCCTGCAACGTTGAGAGACTTTTCTCCGCTACAAACAGGATCCAGGCCTGAGATCATCCATGCTGACTGGTCACCTCAATAACCTCACACTCATTTGAAAGAGAGATGATTGACAGTTCGGATTATGATGACATAATCAACACTTTTAACTCCAAGCCCAGAAGAATCCGTCTTGTTTAGCAACTCCAGGTAAAACAGTGTTTATTTTTTATATTTCTGGCCCGCCGTGGCATGTTATGATTACGTTTACGTGGGGTAGCACAAAACTTTAAAATGTTCAATTTGTTTGTTTGTTTGTTTGTTTGTTTGTTTGTTGACATTTCAATATCTGTTCTATACTACCCAACCCCACAGATTTTTTTACACAATATTATTTGTACGCACATCTCAACTCAAAAAAATCAGGCCCATCCAAATTTTTGCAGGCCCACCCATTAGCTACATTCTGGCTCTGCTTATGATGCTCCATAGTTGTTGTTTTTCCCGGGGTACGGAAGAGGAAACTCCTTCTGCGTTCATTTCTGACCAATGAGAGAACAGTTGGTTCTCATGGCATTTGTTAACAGCTTTGAACCGCTACAGACGGTAGCCTTGTAAACACAAACGCCACGAAAAACGAAACAACTGTATCGATTTATCCCCTGAATCGGAACAAAACAAACGGGCCACAGGTCTGAAAGCACCCTTAGACTCTTGCGACAAAGATGTTTTCCCCAAACTGAACTGCTTCATAATCTGATATCATTGCCTGTTACAAGTTGACCTGTGGAGCACCTTTTATCAGTTGTAAACAGGATTAAATCCACCAGCAGAGCTACAATGCTCACAGAGAGACTGAATAGGATATCGTTGGTCATGTTTGAAAAAGAGCTTGCGGAGATACTGGACTGTGGTGAAATAATAAACGCGTCCATGGCTAAGCCACGCTGTCTTGCCCTTAAAGCCTGGGATATACTTGCAGTTCAGACCGCGTATGCATATTGGCCGCCACGCGTATCCTGCGTTCATTTGACGCGTCAACGTGCACGTTCTCACTGGTCCTGGTCTGATACCAGCTGGTCCCGGTCTGATACCGGGATACCAGCTGGTCCCGGTCAAATACCAGCTGGTCCCGGTCTGATGCCAGCTGGTCCCGGTCTGATACCAGCTGGTCCCGGTCAGATACCAGCTGGTCCCGGTCTGATACCAGCTGGTCCCGGTCTGATACCAGCTGGTCCCGGTCTGATACCGGGATACCAGCTGGTCCCGGTCAGATACCAGCTGGTCCCGGTCAGATACCAGCAGGCCACAAGTGACGACGCGGAGGTCGCTGGCGCCGTTTCCTTTGCCGAGATCGCAACCAAAGCAATGTTATAATCTCCTACTTCATCCAATGTTGTCATGTTAACTTGTTCCTTGTTCTAATCTGCTACTGCTACTACTGCTACTACTGCTACTACTGCTACTACTGCTACTACAGCTACTACTAAATGTTTAATCATTTTTCCAACTGTTGCTATGCTTACTGCCCCCTATCGGTCACCGCCGGTACTACGCGTTCTCCTCACGTACTACGCGAGCGACGTTGAAGTTGGTGGTGCATGAGAACGGACGCAAACGCAAGCACCAACAGCAGGTATATCCCAGGCTTTAAATGGAGAGCTACACAGTGCGTGCGTAGGTAAGCAGCAATATTGTTGTCTTTTACTCTGCTGGTTGCTTTGCAATACGAGACCATCAGGCAAAGCTGTTACAAAATCATATGTGACTAATTATGAACAGTTGCGTTCAGATGTTTAAATGTGTTGTTTATCTTGGTAATTGGATACCTACGTTATGGCTATATGCGAGTGCATGAGTCCGCACATGAGTATTTTATATCTTACAATGTTCATCTCATTGGGTACAAAATGTTTGTGTGTGGTTATGTTTTTGTGACATTTTTTTGAGAACACATACAGTATATTCTTTTTATTACTTTGTTACTGATGTATTTGAGAGCACGTCATATGTGTGAACATGTTTAGACCTGCTGTGAACTACTGTTGACTTTAAGGTTAAAGCAGTTAATAACAAATTTTATTACTCAGCGTTGCGTGTAGAAACAAGTATGATCATACAGGCTTGCTAAAATAAGGCAACTGTTGAGCCCAAGTTATTATGTGCAACCTGTGTCTGTTAATAATGTTGGAATGGAGAGAAATACATGTTTTGAATGTTTGTGGGTGTGCAACCCTCAGTTTGTTAAAAATGAATTTGGCACACCCAGTCTTTCCTGGTGCACACCCAATGTCATTTTTCTGGCTACACCAACGACTTGAAGGTATTTAAGGTAGGCCTTTATTTCTAATACTTATTGTTTCTGACATATTTTAAGTGACAAAAGAAAATTATTTTTTTGTAACAAACATATGTTGAGCAAGAATCTTTATATTGCATTAAAAGGAAATAATTCCAGTAAGAGGCAATAAAGAGCAGTTCTTTATGCTTTAGATGTGAATTTTATTCATCAACATATTAAATACAGCTTAAACTGTATATCAGAGTTCTCAGTCCCTACTCTTGAACATAGCCATAAGGTGGTTGTTGCTGTTGCTGATTCTGTTGTATTTTGTTCAGGATGAGACCTGATGTGAGGTCAGCTGCCACGTTAGACCCAATCCTAGGTTGAAGAGGAAGAGACTGGGTGTAAATAATTTTGACACTCAGACAACAAAAGTTTCTTTTTTTTTTCAAGCTGTTTCAACTTTCAGTCAAGAGACCTTACCTTGCGGCTCCACTCCCAATCCTGCCCCAGGTCCCTAAAAGAAGAAAATTCAAGATGACAATGAAATCTAATTGTTAAGGAGTGTTCAAATTTGATGTCAGTATTTTTAATGATTCATTCATTCTTTGTTCAATTTAAATTTCTTGCAATACCATAAATTCTGCTTTCTTTAAACATAATTGGCTTTCAAAGCTTTTAGAATAGTGAACTTTTATTGTTATATGTTCACTTATATTGTTATATGTTGCACTTAATAGAAAAAGTTTTGCTTGACAGATGTGCTGATCATATTGAAAGAAAGCCAAACATAATCTGAAGTAACTTTACTGCACTACAGTTTCACTGGTTTGGTTCCAGTCAACGTTCTGTGTTATTTGTCCTGACAGGGAACGTTATCAAACCAATCAAGTCACAAAATAAATGAATACATCTACTATCAGATGTTCTTTCCCTCTATGATAAGCCATGTGTTTCGAAAATGAAGAAATTAATGAAAGTGTGTTGCCTTTTTTGTCCCTTTAAACATACCGCGTGAAGGAAATCTTGGCCGAAATCGAAATCGAAATCTACCCTCTCCGGGTTCAGCCAGGAAAATGACCAGGGCCACTCCCAGAAAAATTGCAAGGCACTTCATCCTGGAAAAAACAGGAGGACATCACCGTATTCACTTTTGGAATAATTTCTCCAAATTAATTGACCAATGAACTCAAAAAGATAACAGAGCTGCAAGTTGTAAAATATACAAAAATCATTTGTATTCCTTACCTTTCAATAGAGTGACTGTTAGAGCCCCAAAAAGACTGACAAAGAGATCAGAGTTGACCAAAGCCAGATCAATGAATGATGTGGATCTCTGGGTGTAGTCAGTGTCAAATTCTTGCTTCTTTATAAAGGCTAGAAGGTTGAGGAAGCGAATGTAAAGCTCTGTTTCATTGCTTGTTAAATTTTGCAATCTGGACAGGTAACACGATGTTTATCTAATCTGGGCCATGCAGGCACTTTTCTAACAGGTTATGTAACACGCCATGACTAAATGAAAATGGGAACATTTTGTTTTGCAAGAACTTCTACATCAATGTTGAGCACCAAGGAATGGTCTGCTCAAATCGTAAGGCCTGAGCACATTACTTTCAGACAAAAAAATCCCAAAATGTGTAGAAAACCCACCAGGCTTTGCATTTTCACACAAAAGGATGGAAATCCTTCATAAACCCTGTCTCTGACTTTTCAGCTGATGTACAACTGTTTAGGCATAAATACTGCAGGTCCTCCCTTTATCACTCGCTGTCACACCAGCTCTCTCTCTACTACGGCGCATGACCTGGACTGTCCAAGTTCCCCGACTGTTCTGCAACTGAAATAGCTCCTATTATCCTTCATAAAAAAAAAACCCAAAGACAAACAAAATAAAAACAAACAAACAAAAAAAAACATGATGGAAAGGACAGCGTTTCCCTTCCGATCTTATAACCCTTTGGGATTCATAAACTACTAAGGACAAAAAAGGACTGTCCTGACTAGATCCATCCCATAAATGCAAAATGGCTGGGTCATTCACCAGCAAAAACCTTGGTATTGCAATAAAAGGAAATAATTGTAGTACAGAGGCAATGAAGAGAAGTTCCTTTTGTTTGTAATGTGAATTTTATTCATCAAATTATTTAATACAGTTTTTCATGACTTAAAACTGTATATCAGAGTTCTCAGCTCCTACTCTTGACCATAGCTTCTGTATGGTTTACGAGGAAGTTGTTTTTGTTATTGTTGTGGTTGTTACGGTTGCTGAATCTTGGGTTTTTCGTTCAGGATGAGACCTGGAATGAGGCCAACTCCCACGTTATACCAAAACCTGGGTTGAAAAGAAAGAGACTGGGCGTCAATAGTACTGACACTCACACAACAAAATGTCCTTTTTTTTTTCAACTGTTTCAACTTTCAGTCAAGATAACTTAAAATCCTGTCATCTTCCCGACCTTGCCCCAGGTCCCTAAAAGAAGACAAATAAAGGAGATGACAATGAAATCTAAGCAAATGTTAAGGACTGTTTAATTTTGATGTCAGTATTTTTAAATATTCATTCTTTTGTTCAATTTGAAATTTTTTGCGATACAATAAAATTAGCTTTCTTTAAACATAATTTGTTTTCAAATATTTTAGTATAGTGAACTTTTAATGTAATTTTTTATGCAATTTGCGACAATTATGGTCAAGGACTCAAAGCCGAGTCAGATGACACCACCCATGACTCTTTATGTCAAACCATTAAAAAGTTATGACAGAAAATAGGAACTATCAAATATCGACGAATCAGAAGAAGGGCGGGGCTAATTTGCACCAATTAAGGTGAAGGAGTCAAAACCGAGTCCGAAATCAGCACCCACGACTCTCTATGTAGAACCATTCAAAAGTTATGGCAGAAAATAGGATCTATCAAATATCGACCAATCAGAAGAAGGGGCGGGGTTAATTCATGCCAATGAAGGTCAACTACTCAATACCGAGTCGGATGACACCACCCACGACTCTCTATATCAAACCATTCAAAAGTTATGGCAGAAAGTAGGAACTATCAAATATGGACCAATCAGATGAAGGGGGGGCGCGCTTTTTGGCGTCGAGACTTTTCTTTAAGTTGTGACATGATACAGGTGTGTACCGATTTTCGTGCATGTACGTCAAACCGTATTGTGGGGCTTGAGGCACCAAGTTTTCTAGGGGGCATTAGGCCATGGCCATTAATGCAAACCATTAAATATCAAATTTTTCGCCAGGCCTTGCTTGCGTGCAAAAATTGGTGACTTTAGGGGCACGTTTAGCCCCTCATTTCGTCGGAAAAATAAAAATGAGGATAAAAACAAAAAAAATTCCTACAGATACAATAGGGCCTTCGCACTCGGGCCCTAATAATTAAAGCTGCAAGCAGCGATGAACGGGCCCTCGCACTCATGGCCACCACCCCACCATCGAAAGTCCTCATCATTCCAGCAGGTGTGCAGTGAAGAGCCACCTGGCAACCCCCTATACAGTGTGGTAGCATGTTATACCTCAGATATACTTGCAGTTCAGAACGCGTACGCATCAAGACCGCCACGTGTATCCTGCGTGCACGTTCTCAAAAAGACACTGAACGCGTACGCGACCTGCAGTTCTCGCTCTGCCCGCGAGTGGCGCTGGTCCTGGTCAGATACCAGCTGGCCACAAGTGACGACGCGGAGGTCACTGGCACCGTTTCCTTTGCCGAGATCGCAACTAAAACAATGTTATAATCTCCTCTTCATCCAATGTTGTCATGTTAATTTGTTCGTTGTTCTAATCTGCTACTGCTACTACTGCTGCTACTACCGCTACTGCTAAATATTTAATCACTTTTCCAACTGTTGCTCTGCTTACTGCCCCCTAACGGTCACCGCCAGTACGACGCGCTCTCCTCGCATACTACGCGAGCGACGTTGCAGTTGGTGGTGCATGCGAACGGACGCGAACAGACGCAAACACAAGCACCAACAGCAGGTATATTTGGGCTCTTAAACTGCAAATATGTCTGTGGAGCACCCTTCCCTTTATGTCAGGACATTTATATGACCCAGGACACAAAGGGGGAACAAAACATCATTAAGGACTCCTGCCATCTGGCAGACACCGGAGGAAGGGGAGAGTCTGAAGAAGAAAACTCAAAAACAGTCTCTATCCACACGCTATCAGGCTGCGAAGTGGCTCTGCCAAACATACACTAAGACCGTGAACCAAGCACCCTGCGCTATTGAACTGTGAAAACACTGAAAACTGCTACTTCAACATATGGTAATCTTTCACATTTAATATTTGCCTTAATGTTTGTATGAAGAAATATAAACAATATTTACTCTAATTTGCTGTGACATTTAAAGCTCAGACTTTAACTTCCAGTATGATTAGCCTTTATTATAATACTGTAACATTATTCACAAGCCTTTCAAAGTGCGTAAAAAAACGTCACTCTTTTTTTCATCATTCATGACAGTTGTCCGTGTTAATAACTCAGACATCTGTCTATCTTGTGAAGTGTGTAAATCCTGTAGGTTTTTTTACATATTGATGGCCAAAATGCAAAGCCCCCTTTTTTGAAAAATCTCAGTCTGTAAGACCATGAGCCTGGTATGCCTGGTACCATGAATGCCGGTATTATGGGGAGTGTCTTCATTGCACTGGTTTTGTTCTAGTTAAGATTCTGTGTTATTTTTTTTTCGGTGAGGGAACAATGTGGGACCAAAAGAATCACAAAATCAATCATTTTAGTTTTTTAGTTTAGTAGCAGTGTCTTATAACAAATTATGGTGACACCCCAGGATAGCATGTTTTTAGTTAAATATAACATCAATATAAGAGTGCTTTTAAAGTCTAAAGATTGTTTATTGTTGGCAACTGTGAAAAAAAACCTATCAAAGTTCTTTTCTTTTACAGTTGACTGCCTATATGCGCTATGGGATGGAAATCTTACGAATGTAAAATAATGAGTTATTTCCTAGCAAGAGACAATACATATTATTGCACTTTTTCCGCTCAACACATACCATGTGATGGCATTTTCCGTCTTATTTGTGGAAACCGAAATCCACTCTCCCCAGGTTCGGCCAAGATGATGACAAGGGTCAGTACCAGAAAGATACTGACACTGACACGAACACTTTTTTGACAAATGTGTTACAGTATTCAGTTTTAAAATAATTTCTCCAAATTCAATAGTCAATTTAACAAAAAACATGGCAAGTTGTAAAATTTAATGAATAATTTCACCAGAGGGACTGTTAGAGCCAAAAAAATCAGGGAGCCAAGTTGAGCAAAAAGAGCTTGTAATGAGGTGGATGTCTGCGTGCAGCAAGTGTCATACATTGAGGTCGGTTTAGAAAGAATTTTTCTAGATTGACATCTTAGGCAAGGGTATGTTTAGCAATGTTTTCTTCATTGTTATATTTTGCAATATCTACAGTGCCTTGCGAAAGTATTTGGCCCCCCTGAACTTTGTGACCTTTTGCCACATTTCAGGCTTCAAACAAAGATATAAAACTGTATTTTTTTGTGAAGAATCAACAACAAGTGGGACACAATCATGAAGTGGAACGAAATTGATTGGATATTTCAAAGTTTTTTAACAAATAAAAAACTGAAAAATTGGGCGTGCAAAATTATTCACCCCCCTTAAGCACATTGAGAGACTGAATTTTTTGCCCATTCCTCCTTGCAAAACAGCTGGAGCTCAGTGAGGTTGGATGGAGAGCGTTTGTGAACAGCAGTTTTCAGTTCTTTCCACAAATTCTTCATTGGATTCAGGTCTGGACTTTGACTTGGCTATTCTAACACCTGGATATGTTTTTGTGAACCATTCCATTGTAGATTTGGCTTTATGTTTTGGATCATTGTCTTGTTGGAAGACAAATCTTTTGCAGACTCCATCTGGTTTTCTTCCAGAATGGTCCTGTATTTGGCTTCATCCATCTTCCCATCAATTTTAACCATCTTCCCTGTCCCTGCTGAAGAAAAGCAGGCCTAAACCATGATGCTGCCACCACCATGTTTGACAGTGGGGATGGTGTGTTGAGGGTGATGAGCTGTGTTGCTTTTACGCCAAACATAACGTTTTGCATTGTTGCCAAAAAGTTCGATTTTGGTCTCATCTGACCAGAGCACCTTCTTCCACATGTTTGGTGTGTCTCCCAGGTGGCTTGTGGCAAACTTTAAACAACACTTTATATGGATATCTTTAAGAAATGGCTTTCTTCTTGCCACTCTTCCATAAAGGCCAGAATTGTGCAGTATACGACTGATTGTTGTGGTATGGACAGAGTCTCCCACCTCAGCTGTAGGTGAACCCTGACCTCTGACCTCTGCAGTTCATCCAGAGTGATCATGACCTCCGACCTCTGCAGTTCATCCAGAGTGATCATGGGCCTCTTTTGGCTGCATCTCTGATCAGTCTTCTCCTTGTATGAGCTGAAAGTGTAGAGGGACGGCCAGGTCTTGGTAGATTTGCAGTGGTCTGATACTCCTTCCATTGCAATATTATCGCTTGCACAGTGCTCCTTGGGAGGTTTAAAGCTTGGGAAATCTTTTTGTATCCAAATCCAGCTTTAAACTTCTCCACAACAGTATCTGGGACCTGCCTGGTGTGTTCCTTGTTCTTCATGATGCTCTCTGCGCTTTAAACGGACCTCTGAGACGATCACAGTGCAGGTGCATTTATACGGAGACGTGATTACACACAGGTGGATTCCATTTATCATCATTAGTCATTTAGGTCAACACTGGATCATTCAGAGATCCTCACTGAACTTCTGGACAGAGTTTACTGCACTGAAAGTAAAGGGGCTGAATAATTTTGCACGCCCAATTTTTCAGTTTTTTATTTGTTAAAAAAGTTTGAAATATCCAATACATTTCGTTCCACTTCATGATTGTGTCCCACTTGTTGTTGATTCTTCACAAAAAATTGCAGTTTTATATCTTTATGTTTGAAGCCTGAAATGTGGCAAAAGGTCACAAAGTTCAAGGGGGCCAAATACTTTCGCAAGGCACTGCACATATGTAAATATTTATTTAATCTTGATCTTACAGCTACTTTTCTAACTCACGGTTGGGAAACATTACGTGACAAAGTAGAAGGTTGCTTTCTAGTTTGGCAAGAATTTTCCATAAACGTGAAGATGACTCTACTGTGCACAGTTGGTCCACAGTCATGTGTTAATACCAAGAAATTACTTTCACAAACATTAAAGCATAAACTGTGAGGGAAAAAAACCCCTCTAAATGACTTCTTACCGCAGTATGCATTGCATTTTCACACCTTGACACAAACCAGCTCAGGCTGGTCATGAAAATTGTGGGTCCTCCTTTTATCAGTCCCTCTCTCACACAAAGTCTCTCTGCTACAGCGCATGGCCTTAAGTGACCAAGTGAAGGCCATGACAGGCACGCTTTCTTTCTTGCACGACTACAGCCAAGCCCCCAGTGCAAGACTCTCCTCTCTCCATAACTGCCTGAGGAGTGTAACTTACATCTTTGCCCTTTTTATCCAAACCTGTATCAGTTATGGTCCTTCTGAGGACAGCACCTGCTTTGACCTCTACCAGACAGTTAAAAAAACGTTCGCCCAAACCCTCCAAAGAGCAGCAAAAAGAACTTTACATAGACATTAGCATTTCCTCATACTGCGCTGATGTTGTCCCATACCACCCTGTCCAGACCCTCGCAACTTTGCCAAGTGTCCCTATAATACAGTGAAGATGTGATTACAGATCTGATTAAAATTAATTAAAAGACATTTATTTATTTATTTATTTAAAAGTTTAGATAACAGGGACAATGCACATTAATAACACATTTAAACAAATTTAAACTGGCCGGAATTAGCCAAAAAGGCTATTTTGCATCCGCTGTCCCTGGACTGGTGTAAAAATAGTCAACCTAAAAGAAAAATTATTAGATACAATCAATAAAACATTTCCGAATAAAAAAGCTATATCAGAATAAAGATTAAAAGGTAAAAACTAAGCTAAAATACATACACAGGTTAACATAAGTTCAACAACAGACAATTGCTACAAATGAAAACAGAAACAACATGAAGCAGCAACAGTAACATCAACATTAATAACACGAGACACAGTAACACACTAACAGGCCAAAAACAAACAAGACAAAAGCACTAAACACAGAATAAAAACCCATGCACAAAAAGCAACATTATAACTAGACAAACTAATAGGCAACATGACAGGTGGATCAGACAAACACCGACAGGCAGGGCAGCAAGCCAGGAAAATGACGCACTAAAATTCAATGTTGACAGCCTTGACCACTAATTAACCACTTTTTTAAATAAAATTTAAAAGAAGAATAATTTGATTGGTTTCTAATCTCAGTTGGTAGGAAGTTCCACTCACGAGCAGCCCTGATAGAAAATGCAGACTGGCTAAAAGCACTTTTCCTAAACTGGACCACACAATCTCCTCTAGCTGCACTCCGTGTGGATGTTGATGCCACCTTGATGAGATTAATAAATTACATTTACATTTATTTATCCTTTATAAACTGGTTCAGTACAGGAGGAGCAAGTCCATGAATGATTTTAAACAATAGACATAAGTGTGAGTATTTGATGAGATTTTCCAGATGTAACAACTTATATTTCAATAAAATATGGCAGTGATGATAGTCACATACATTGGATTTCTTGTCCAGTACCTTAATGTTTTTTTTTATATAAAGAAAGTAGTGGTTTAAGTGCAGTGTTACACATGACATGACACATGTGATGCAAGAAAATCTGTTTTATTCAACAAACCTTTTTTTCTGTGTAATTCTTTCTTTAAAGAGCATTATGACACCAAAGGTATCACAAATGTAATCCTTTTAGTTTCACAATTTCCTTTTGTATGTCTGTGGCGTATTTAAGTGTCTTTTTATACTGAAACTACTTTTTTAACCTTTTCTTTTCTGAGAGACAGTTAAGTCTCTTATAAAAAGTCTTAGTGACATGCCTGGCCAGCATGGTTTTAGTAAAACACAAACTATTAGAGAAACAAATGAATGAATGGCATTACATTTGAGAACTCAGATCAATTTAACAGACTATTGTTGCAAATTATTTCATAAACATACTAAACATACAGTGTTCTACATTTATAACACAGCCTATATTTCATATGTTGTTTATCTTATTCATGCTACTTCATCATTATCTTTTGTTTCCCAATTTAGTGTGAATAAAAGTGTGTTGCAGTTTGTCCTGTTTACACATACCATGTGATGGCATCTTTGGTTGTGAAATACCACTCTCCCCAGGTTCCGCCAAGAGGAGGACAAAGGTCAGTATTAGAAAGATACCAGGCTCTTTATCCTGGAACAAACAAGAGCATATCTCAGTGGTCACTGATGCTGTCATTTCTCTAAAGTGTCTTTATGTGACATTAGTCAATTTACTCAGAAACATGACATATTTGAAAATTAGAAAAATACATGCAGTACCAGTTTATATCTTAAGACAAAGATATGATTTATATATCCCCTTTCAATAGAGGAGGCAAAACAATGACTGTCAAAGAGAGCAAGAGATTGCCGTGTCAGGTTCATTTCCTGCTTTATTTGGAAATGTGACCAGATATCAAGATATTAATCTTATGTAGACTTGACAGCTACTTCTAACTCAAGATTAGGTAATATTTCATGACTAAGTAGGCTACAGTGTTTAAAGTTGCTCTCTAGTTTACCAAGAACTTTTACATAAACGTAAAGGTCACAGTCCGGTGTTTGTGTCTAGGCAGAGACAAATATGTTGGTGATCAAAACCTATGGGGTGGCCTCATTTTTAATATTTTTTAATAGTTCTGTTGACATAGTTATTGTATCATTCTAGGCTAACCACATTTTGTAATAGAAGCAACACTGCAGCTGGTATTCTTTTATCCACATCTATTGAAGTTCCCTCACAACCTGCAAACAACAAGATTCTAAGTGTTGCCAGATATTGTCATAAACTTTAGAAAAGGATGGACGAAGCAAACCTGCCTCAACCATCTTTGGTTTCTGTTGCACTTTTGCCTTGATAAACAGACCCAGAGTGGTAAGCCTCCGGCTAAAGAGCCAGTTGATAGAGATGGTCATGTTGATGTGTGGCTGCTTGCTGCAATACAATTCTTATTCCTGAGAGAATCATCAGAACTGGATCACAAAGTTCGAACACTCTTAAGGCTCTGCATTACTTATTAGGGCCCGAGCACTTACAGTGCGAAGGCCCTATTGTATCTGTAGGAATTTTTTTCATTTCTTTATTTTTTTTCTTTCTTCTTACAAAAGGAGGGCCTTTTTGCCCCCCTAAACGTGCCCAAAAAGTCACCAAATTTTGCACGCAAGCCAGGCCTGGCGAAAAATGTGATATTTAATGGTTTGCATTAATGGACGTGGCAAAATGGCTCAACAGCCCCCCCGGAAAACTTTGTGCCTCAAGCCCCACAATACGGTTTGACATACATGCAAGAAAATCTGTAGACACCTGTATCATGGCGCAACTTAAAGAAAAGTCTCTTGGCGCCGTGGCCGAAAACGAACAGGAAGTCGGCCATTTTGAATTAATTGTGTAATTTTGGCGCAATTTATGCCATTCCTTCGGCAATTAATACGGCCCGAACCGTAATGTGCACCCAGATGTGTTATACATCAAAATGTGCGTCTCCATCCTGCGACGACGCTCATTACTTTTCTCTTTCAAAAGCGTTACTGTGGCGACGCTAGACGCCAAAAAGCGCGCGTCCCCTTCATCTGATTGGTCCATATTTGATAGTTCCCCAAAAGTCACCAAATTTTGCATGCCAGCCAGGCCTGGCGATACATTTTATATTTCATGGTTTGCATTAATGGGCGTGGCCTAACGGCTCAACAGCGCCCCCTAGAATACTTTTCTCTGCCATAACTTTTGAATGGTTTGACATAAAGAGTCGTGGGTGGTGTCATCGGACTCGGTATTGAGTCCTTGACCATAATTGGTGAAAATTAGCCCCGCCCCTTCTTCTGATTGGTTGTCCCTATTATTTGCTATAACTTTCGAATGGTTTGACATAGAGAGTCGTGGGTGGTGTCATCGGACTATGTATTGAGTCCTTGACTTTCATTGGACTGAATTAGCCCGCCCCTTCTTCTGATTGGTTGTCCCTATTTTCTGCTATAACTTTTGAATGGTTTGACATAGAGAGTCGTAGGTGGTGTCATCGGACTATGTATTGAGTCCTTGACCTTCATAGGACTGAATTAGCCCCGCCCCTTCTTCTGATTGGTTGTCCCTATTTTCTGCTATAACTTTTGAATGGTTTGTCATAGAGATTTGTGGGTGGTGTCATCGGATGCTGTATTGAGTCCTTCACCTTCGTTGTCCTGAATTAGTCCCGCCCCTTTTTCTGATTGGTTGGCCCTATTTTCTGCTATACCTTTTGAATGGTTTGACATAGAGATTTGTGGGTGGTGTCATCGGATGCTGTATTGAGTCCTTGACCTTCGTTGTCCTGAATTAGTCCCGCCCCTTCTTCTGATTGGTTGGCCCTATTTTCTGCTATAACTTTTGACTGATTTGACATAGGAAGTCGTGGGTGGTGTTATGTCTGATATGCTTATGGGGGACAGTGGCCATGAGTGCGAGGGCCCGTTCATCGCTGCTTGCAGCTTTAATTTAATTTATACTTGCAAATCCTGTTCACCTTCGTAGACTAGTAATTGGTAACTGATTTTGTGTTGTATTGTATTGTATGTATTTTTTGTTTTTGTCTTACAATCATGTTCGACTCGATCAATCAATCAATTTGAAAAATTTGCCTTTGGGCTATGCATTGTGATGTGTGGACTTTATTTCGTGCGGCGAGCAGGTATTTTGGACTTGTTTTAGAGGACTCTGAATTGACTGTGTTTGGGAGACTCATCAAACCGAAAGTGAATGGGGGACATCAGATCCCGTCCATTAGTGAAGTCTTAGGGTGCTTTCACACCTGTCCCGTTTGGAGCAGTTGTTCCGAAACAGGGAGCGTTTCCCCCTAAAGATTGGTTCGAAATTTTATAAATTGCACAAAGTACTGATCCTTAACAAAACTACAACACCGGTGAGCTCGAGATTACCAAAGTTTATTTTACTGATGCGCATTCAGGAGAGTCAGCCGAGTCTGAGGCAATATGTTCTTGACTTCTTTATATAAGAATGGGTCAGACCTGACAGATCATTGGATGAAACCTAACACGTCATTCAATGGAAATTGTGCCCCCCCCCCCTCCTGCATGACAGACACATAGGTGCCAGTTCTCTTATGGCCCTTTCGCACTAGTACCGCCTTAGCCCGGCTCAGCTCGTCGCGGCTCCACCCGTTTTGTCCCCGTTTGTTTTTCACAGCCAGGTGAGAAGTGGGGGGGTTTGGGTGAAGCGGCTGTGACATACTCGATTGCGCAACACCGTTGTTCGTGTCGGCGCAGATGAGAAATCAGCTGGAGCCGCGAGCGGCTGAGAAAAAAACAGCCCGTCTACATCCCTTTTTTAATTATCTCGTCAGCCACCATGTTTATGAGCATCTGCACCTCAGAGTTGGATCACCAAACAGACGTTTGCGCTTTATAATAAAATCGCCCTAAAAGTCGCCCTCGCGCTGACTCCCGCTTCCTGATTCAAACTTCTGCCGGCCCCCTGACCAATCATAGGCGTGGAGGGTGGTGACGGCCCCGCCCCCCGACCAATCAGTGGCGCGGAGGGTGGTGACGTCAGAAATAGTCCCGGCTCAGCCCGGATAGAACCTCGCCAGAATGGTTACAGAAAAAGTATCGGCTTGGAGCGGCTCTACCCGTCTCAGCCCCTAGTGCAAAAGCGCAAGACGGGGCCGTGGCGGGTAGAACCGAGCTGAGGCGGGATTAGTGCGAAAGGGCCTCTAGAGAAGGCACACATTACAAAAGAGACGTAGTCCTTTCTGCATCTACACATACATTACAAAAGAGGTGCAACACCTTCATCTGCATCCACATCCTATACATCCCCCTCTATCTAGTTCTGACTCTTTGTTGGTATTTGCATTCCACCATCCTGCTCCCCACAGCTGCCGACCCCCCGTTGGAAAAATACAATGTTTGAATTTTTCCATGACACTCCCCACTTTTGATTAATTACACACATTTAATCACATATACAAAATAGGTCTTATCTTTCAAAGAACTCCATCTCTGATTCTTCAGCGTTATTTTGGGGAGGTAAGAGAACAGGTAGTCCAACCGTTGCAAGAAGGTTATAACTAAGCAATGTAGCACTGAACATTTGAATAACCAAAGATTCACCAAGGGAATGATATAACACGGCAAAACCATGAGCAGAACAAAATGCTTGGTGGACATCCAGAGTGCTGCAAGCCATCAGATGTTATCCTTATCCAAAGTTCTGGGGGCCGACCTCGGGACCGGGCAGACCGGCGAGAGAGTTCTGGAGGACGCCGACGGGGCCGGGCCAACCGGAGAGTCATTTTGGAGGGCCAACCCCGGAACCAGACTCGGGACCAGGCACACCGGCCAGAGGGCCGTTCTCGGGGCTGGGCAGATCCGTCCAGGATCGCCTCAGGAAGAGGAACAGAGATGGGCGGGACCGCCTCAGGAACGGAGACTGGCGGCGGGACCGCCTCAGGAACCGAGACTGGCGGCGGGGCCGCCTCAGGAACAGAGACTGGCGGCGGGACCGCCTCAGGAACAGAGACTGGCGGCGGGACCGCCTCAGGAACAGAGGCAGACAGCATGCGGGGAGCTGGAACTGGGGCAGACAGGATGCGGGGAGCCGGAACAGGGGCAGACAGGATGCGGGGAGCCGGAACAGGGGCAGACAGGATGGGGGGAGCCGGAACAGGGGCAGACAGGATGTGGGGAGCCGGAACAGGGGCAGACAGGATGCGGGGAGCCGGTGTCGGGGGGCAGAGGATCCTCGGAGCTGCCTGAGTGGGGGCCCGGGTCCGTGGCGCAGGCTGCGGGGGGAACCGGGTCCGAGGCGCTGGCTGCGGGGGTACCCGGGTCCTCGGAGCTGGCTGGGGGGCGACCCGGGTCCTCTGAGCTGGCTGGGGGGCGACCCGGGTCCTCGGAGCTGGCTGGGGGGGGACCCGGGTCCTCAGAGCTGGCTGGGGGGGGACACGGGTCCTCGGAGCTGGCTGGGGGGGGACACGGGTCCTCGGAGCTGGCTGGGGGGGACACGGGTCTTCGGAGCTGGCTGAGGGGGGTCCCGGACCATCACCGGAGCAGGGGCTGATGCGTCCGGGACCACCACCTGAACATGGGAAGGTGCGTCCGGGACCACCACTGGAACATGGGAAGGTGCGTCCGGGACCACCACTGGAACATGGGAAGGTGCGTCCGGGACCACCACTGGAACATGGGAAGGTGCGTCCAGGACCACCACTCGAACATGGGAAGGTGCGTCCGGGACCACCACCGGAACATGGGAAGGTGCGTCCGGGACCACCACTGGAACATGGGAAGGTGCGTCCGGGACCACCACTGGAACATGGGAAGGTGCGTCCGGGACCACCACTGGAACATGGGAAGGCGCGTCCGGGACCACCACTGGAACATGAACGGGAGCAGGAGCTGGAGCCGGAACAAGCTGGGGCTGGCGCTGACGGCGTCGTCGTTGCCTCCCCTGAGCCTGCAGGCTCCTGGGCCCACCCAGAGCCAGGTGTGTTCCCCAAAAGGGGTCCCAATACTCCTCCTCCTCGGCCCAGCGCATGTTCTTGGCCGATTCCCAGGGAGCAGGAACAGGCTGGGGCTGAGGCCGACGCCGTCGTCTCCCCTGAGCCTGCAGGCTCCTGGGCCCACCCAGAGCCAGGCGTGTTCCCAAAAAGGGGTCCCCATACTCCCCCTCCTCGGCCCAGCGCATGTTCTCCAAAAAGGCCAGCAGCGTGAGGCGCTCTCCCGCTGGGTCCATCTGGTCGGTCCGTTCTGTTATGGTTCGGTTTGCTGAGGACCCAAGTGCAGCAGAGCAGGAGCCAGGAGTTTACAACAAAAAAGGGTTTATTCACAAAAAGGCAAAAACAAAGCGCTGCAGAGCAGGATCAACAATGGAATGACAAGACCAGATAAACACAGGGGATAACGAGACACGACGAGACACAGGTGTAGACATAATCAGGGCAAATGGGAAACAGGAGGGACAGAACTGAAACTCAAACTGGGGGGAAGTGTCAAACCCTGACAGTATGGGTGGCGAGGAGTACTTGGAATGGGCCTTGCCACCTCTTGGATATCTAGTGCTTCATCCGGAATTACTTCACCAGGATCCAGTCGCCGCAAAGGATGTAAGGGGCCCTCAGCTGGTCTCGGTAGGGCCGCCTTTACTGCAGTCTGCACCTGTAATAAGGCTTGTACAGATTTAGACAAGAAACAATAATTTCACTATTGCACATGTCAGTGGAGAGAACTCTCCACTTTTTTTTTCAATTCTGGTCACGGGTGGTCTTCCAAACAAAATTTCAAAGGGTCTTAAATTAGTTCTAGTCCGTTTACGCATGCGCATAACTATCAAAACTATCAAAACTAGTGGTAATGCCTTTGTCCATGGGAGCCTTTTTTTTTTTTTGTAGCCTTCTGTCAGTGTGGGGAACTGTCAGTGTGGGGAACTACGGATAAAACCATAAGGTTACCTGTTGAAGCCTCCCCCCTTTGGACACATGGTTCAACCCATAAGTCCACTTGACAAAAGATCTGGTGAGAGAGGGAGGTTGAAGTGCTGCAGCTTCAGCAGCTGCATCAACCACAGCATTTCCGTTAGAGATGGCATCTTCTATGTGTGTGTGAGCTACACACGACCACAGAGATCTGCTTGGGCAGAAGAATTGAATCTAACAAGTTGGAGAATTGTTCTGCATTTAAAATGGGTTTCCCATCAGACTTGATTAATTTTCTGTGTTTCCACAGGGCTCCAAAATCATGGACACCGAAGGCATACCTTGAATCAGTGTAGATGGTCACAGTTTAGTCAGCTGTCAGCTTGTAGGCTTCTGTAAGTGCAACAAGTTCAGCAGTCTGAGCAGAGAAATAAGATGGAAGCGAGCCTGAGGACAGAACAGAGTTTTGAGAACATACAGCAAATCTTACATGGTTCTTCCCTGAGGGATCACGTGAGGATGAGCCATCAACAAAGAGATTCAAATTAGGGTTAAGGAGAGGTGTGTCAAATAGGTCAGCTTGAGGGGTTCACACCTCCGAAAGAACCTGATCACAGGAATGGTCATACCATCCTCCTCAGTAGGAGGAGGGTGGCTGAATTAAGAATGTTACATCTTTGAACAGTAACATTAGGCATAGAAGTGTATCTCAGCCATCTGGCTGCAGATAGATGAGATGTCTGTCCAGCAGAATGATGGAGACAGAGTGAGGAACCATAACGGACAAGGAAGAGGAGTCCACAATGTCCCTAGAGGCCAAAACCGCCTTTTCAGCAGCAGCAACAGCTCAAAGACAACCAGGAAGTCCTGCAGCCACAGGGCCCAGCTTAGAAGAATAATATGAAACAGGTCGCAGCCGGTCACCATGGTGCTGCAAGAGAACA
This sequence comes from Cololabis saira, assembly GCF_033807715.1. Classification (NCBI taxonomy): domain Eukaryota; kingdom Metazoa; phylum Chordata; class Actinopteri; order Beloniformes; family Belonidae; genus Cololabis; species Cololabis saira. The sequence goes on from NC_084605.1 coordinate 38,954,938, forward strand.
GATGACATAAATCTCTGTTTCTCATCAACCATTGCACAAACGGCTTTGTGGAGTCTGGCAAGGCCAGAACAGTGGCTGACAGAAAGGCCTGCTTCAAGTACATAAAAGCCTCTTCTTCTTCAGTTGTCCAAGAAACCTTATCATGAGCAGTAAGAAAATGACCATGAATTAGACACAGGCGCCTCCACTGTAGAGTAATTGTGGGATGAAATTACGAGAGTAAATGATCATCCCGAGAAACAACATCAGTTGTTTCTTGGTTTGAGGTTTTGGAATATTTTGAATTGCCTGAACACGTGTGTCTGACAGGCGGCGAGTGTGGTTGGAAATGACATGGACCAAAAGTATCACTTCAGTTTACAAAAATTGCAATTTGGACAAACTGGCCTTGTGGCCCTTGTCATGCAGATGAGTGAGCAACCGGAACGTGTCATTCTCAAATTGTCCTGCAGAGAGAGAGCACAGAGTAAAAGGTTGTCCACATATTGTAACAATATTGTCCCTGGGGACAGAATTAAATCAGTTAGAGAGTCTCGGAGAGCTGCATTGTAGATGGTGTGAGGATTCGGCACAGTGGCTGAACAAGGAACAACAGCTTTATGTACAGCCTGTAATTTCTGTACAAACCTCCATTCAACAGGTTGGTCAGGTCCTCTGATTTTCCTTACAGGAAACAGGGAAGTTCTGATTGGACATGTAGAAAATGGAATAATCACACCAGCATTCAACAAAGACTCAAAGACAGGTGTGATACCTTTGACAGCGTCAGATTCGATAGGATATTGCTTCTGACACGGACTGAAGGAAGTTTTAGGTGTTATGACAACAGATTCACAACCTTTGATCGAACCAACGTCATATTTGGACCGAGCCAACAGCTCGGGGGCACGTCTCTGAGTGCCTCTGGTATGTAAAGAGTGTGTGTGCGTTGTTACATACGCAGACTACATCACACGTAACAAGAAGCTGCGTGCTACACTAAGAGCGTGTGCACGTCTGTCTGTCACTGTTAGAAGATTTCTTTTACGCGGTCACACACACGTGCGTTCGCATTCCCTGACTGTTCGCAACCGGAAGTACATTTCCTCGGTGCGCAACAGACGCGTCACTTAAGCGTGTCGTGTAGTTTCTCTGTGTTCCATTTTCATCCAGTATATGGTGCTATCGAGTCAATAATAGGCACAACTGTCCTTAAATGAATAAAGAAAGAAAGTAAGACAGCTTCCTTTGTTGGACCAGAGAAGCTTAGTTAGCGTGCAGTAGCACATGGCTACTTAATATGCAGAATGACATCATTCTGCATTCTGCACTGCGGGAAGTAGGGGTGCTGTATGGAGCCAAATCAAGGCCAAAAGTTTTGCTAATTTGAAAATAAAATTTGAACCTGAAAATTCTTTTTTACAGTTTCAATTTTATTTTTTTCAGTATCAGATTTTTTTTTCAGTTTCAAATCTTTTTATTTCAGTTTCAAATCTTTTTTTCAGGTTCAAATCTTTTTTTTTCAGTTTCACGTCTTTTTTTTCAGTTTCACTTCTTTTTTTTTCAGGTTAAAATTTTTTTTTCAGGTTCAGACTTTTGGCCCGGATCTGGCGTGGGGGGCGTGGCATCAACTGTGAGGGGCGTGGCATCATGAGTGACAGCAGAACAGAGAAGGCGGGGGACGATCCTCAGTCATGTTGCCTTCAGGAATCGTAGGTTGCAGAAGTTATCAGTAGAAGTTTGATTCAATACTGTATATACACCATATTCACGTGATTGGCAGTGGAAAATACTGATATTAGTGACACATTTCTGTTTAAAAAGCTGTTTTAGACCATATTTGGCACCAATCGCAGTATAAAAGCAATAAACTATGCCAGACTGTACAGTTCAACAGCCACACTTTAAAGTTTGACATTTCCCACTTCCACATACTACCAAGTACGGTAAGTACGGTACCAAGTAAATGACTATATGTGTGTGTGTGTGTGTGTGTGTGTGTGTGTGTGTGTGTGTGTGTGTGTGTGTAATAAACCAAACAAAGCTCCACCTGAAGTGTATCTATAGTGGGGGAGGGGGGGGAGCAACCCCGCCACCCGTGAGACCAGAGGCCGACAAGGAAGAGCCCGGAACCCAGGCCACCGGCAACCCCACAGAGGGGAGAAGTAGGAGGGAGGCAACCCACCGCCTGCGAGGCCCCCCCCCCCCACCCGGCGGCGGCCGAGGTGGCCCGCGGGCGGGGCCCCCACGGCGCGGAAAGAAGCAGCCAGGGATCCCGCGGCGGTGGACCGCGACCCAGGCAATCCCCGGCCACCCGGTCCGGGCCGGACACGCGGCCAGGAGGCCCTCACCCTTCAGGCCAACGACCCCCACCCGGCAGGGGGCCAGCCTGCCCGGAGAGACAGAGCCACCCCGGCCGCCGACGCGGGCATGCGCACCCGTCCCCCACGAAAGTGGCCCTCCAAGACCAGAGGGGCGCCCCGCCGTAGAGGCAGCGGGGGGGACCGGAGACGGGCCCGGAGAGAGGGAACCCCCCAACAAGGCGACACCCGCGCAGGCCCGACAACGGAGGGCCCCAGACCCAGGCATCCCATTCATTCATCCATTCACCTATCCGATACCTATACTATTCATTCATTCATTCATTATCTTACCCGCTTTATCCCTTGCGGGGTCACGGGGGTCTGCTGGAGCCTATCCCAGCTTATTTTAGGTGAGAGGCAGGGGTTACACCCTGGACAGGTCACCAGTCCATCGCAGGGCTACCTATACCTATACTAATAATAATATAATATACTATACATAATAATAATAATAATAATAATAATACTAATAATAATACTAATAATAATAATAATAATAACCATCTTTGTATAATATAATATTGATAAATTATTAAGTTTTTGATGTCCTGCCAATGGAGGCTCAAATCCTCCATGGCAGGACCCTTCCATACCGCATTCTCACCGACACAGACATACAATCACGCACCGTTTCCCCCTCCCCGGGGGGATCCAGCACCGCCAGAAGGCACCCCAGGCTGCACGGCGGGCCCCGCCAGGCCCGGGTAACCCGACCCACCCGTCCCAGGCCCAGGCCGGTGAGGGAACGCGGGTGATGTGGGACCCCCTCCCGCCCCCGGTGTTGAGTGCATGTGATTAATGCCATAAAAACAGGGAGGAGGGAGGGCCAAGTATCGATTGACACAGACCCCCCCCTCCCGAACTACGTGTCCTTGTCAAATGTATTTATTAAGTGTTGAATGTGCAGTGTCTATTTTGCTGTTAAAACCGTGAGGCGGGGAGTGCCAGGCCCCGCGGGACAGTGCCCCCCACGACCCGGACCCCCCGCCTTTCGCCTATGTGCGTATGAATCGTGTAGGGGGGGCAAGAGGGGGAGCGGAGGCCGAAGCCAGGAAGCAGGACCAGCAAAGCCGGCCCTGATAAGACACCCGCGTCCCCCCACCGGCCGTCCAGTAGACGGGGGCCGGCCCCCCGAGCCGGGCAAGGGCCCCACCGTACCTCCAAGGGCGCCCCCGGCGCCGCCGGAGCCCCCAGACGGAGGGGGAAACGGTCCAACATCCTCCCATTCATACTGACAACATAAGACATAGATACCTGGGAATGGTGCCACCCCACCGTCGCGCCCGCCCGTGCACCCCCCGGTCAGGGGAGGCCCGCTCCCCGGACCCGGCCCCACCCCCCCCCGAGGCCACCCCGGCGGACACCCCAAGGGTCCCGGAGTCCCCACATCCGCAGGGGCACTTGGCCCCCGCCCAGCGACGGAGGACCAAGGCAGCAATGCCCCCCCAGCGCAGACAGCCACCCCCCACCCAGGCAGGGCCGGGCCCTCCGGGTGGAAACCTACGTTTCCTGAAGGCAACATGACTGAGTAACGTCCCCCGCCTTCTCTGTTCTGCTGTCACTCATGATGCCACGCCCCTCACAGTTGATGCCACGCCCCCCACGCCAGATCCGGGCCAAAAGTCTGAACCTGAAAAAAAAATTTGAACCTGAAAAAAAAAAGAAGTGAAACTGAAAGAAAAAGACGTGAAACTGAAAAAAAAAAGATTTGAACCTGAAAAAAAGATTTGAAACTGAAATAAAAAGATTTGAAACTGAAAAAAAGATCTGATACTGAAAAAAATAAAATTGAAGCTGTAAAAAAGAATTTTCAGGTTCAAATTTTATTTTCAAATTAGCAAAACTTTTGGCCTTGATTTGGCTCCATAGTGCTGCGGGTGCGGCAGCACCCCCTCCTCTTGGTACCGCACCCACTCCAGACAGGAGGGAGGGATGATGAAAAAATAAAATAAAATAAAACCTGTCACATTATTCAAATAAATAAAAAGTTGGCGTAGGCTACTGTATTTTATAGTTATGACGGGCTGCTGTGCCAGTGTGCCACTGTATAGGCCTAGCTAGGGCTTAATTTGAGGGGGAGCAAGCCGAAGCGCTCCGGCAAACCTGTAACAAATAAATATATACTTTTACGCACCGCTGAGCGCTCATATCAATTCCAAAAACACAATCAACAGCACAACGGCAGAATGGTAAACGTTATACATCTATGTGGCTTAAAAAGTACAGTTGGGCTGCTTAATGTGTCTCACACAGCGCATCTGTGTGTGTGTGCTGTTGTTTTTTTCGTTCCATGCGTAAAAGCCAAAAGCGCACTGGAGATGGGCAATCTCCAGCTCTGTGTGTGTGTGTGTGTGTGTGTGTGTGTGTGTGTGTGTGTGTGTGTGTGTGTGTGTGTGTGTGTGTGTGTGCGTGCGTGCGTGCGTGCGTGCGTGCGTGCGTGCGTGCGTGCGTGCGTGCGTGCGTGCGTGCGTGCGTGCGTGCGTGCGTGTGTGCGTGCGTGTGTGCGTGTGTGTGGGGCGCTTTTTTTTTCTCTCGCACCGCACTCATCCTCTGCGCTCCGGGACCTCCCACTTTACAAATTAAGCATATATTTTGATAACGGGGCAATGCAAGAGAATTGGTGGTTTTATTACTCAAAGGAAGTAAAACAAGCATAGGGTTCATACATTTCCGTCAATAAGATCCATTAAATTAGGGTAAAATAACCAAAATAATACTCACACACACACACACAGATGCGCTGTGTGAGACACATTAAGCAACCCAACTGTACTTTTTAAGCCACATAGATGTATAACGTTTACCATTCTGCCGTTGTGCTGTTTATTGTGTTTTTGGAATTGATATGAGCGCGCAGCGGTGCATAAAAGTATATATTTATTTGTTACAGGTTTGCCGGAGCGCGCTCCGGCTTGCTCCCCCTCAAATTAAGCCCTGGCTAGGCCTATACAGTGGCACACTGGCACAGCAGCCCGTCATAACAGCCCGTCATAACTATAAAATACAGTAGCCTACGCCAACTTTTTATTTATTTGAATAATGTGACAGGTTTTATTTTATTTTATTTTTTCATCATCCCTCCCTCCTGTCTGGAGGGGGGGCGGGAGCTGGGGGAGGAGGTGCGGTACCAAGAGGAGGGGGTGCTGCCGCACCCCCAGCACCCCTACTTCCCGCAGTGCAGAATGCAGAATGATGTCATTCTGCATATTAAGTAGCCATGTGCTACTGCACGCTACCTAAGCTTCTCTAGTCCAACAAAGGAAGCTGTCTTACTTTCCTTCTTTATTCATTTAAGGACAGTTGTGCCTATTATTGACTCGATAGCACCATATACTGGATGAAAATGGAACACAGAGAAACTACACGACACGCGTCCGTGTGACGCGTCTGTTGCGCACCGAGGAAATGTACTTCCGGTTGCGAACAGTCAGGGAATGCGAACGCACGTGTGTGTGATCGCGTAAAAGAAATCTTCTAACATTGACAGACAGACATGCACATGCTGTTAGTGTAGCACGCAGCTTCTTGTTACGCGTGATGTAGTCTGCGTACGTAACAATGCACGCACGCACGCACGTGTAACAAAAATATCTATGTTATTCACGCGTGCACACACACGCTGCTGCGCGCGGCTCCTCTATTAAAGACGCTAATAGTACTTCATATGCGTGCGTGCGTGCGTGCGTGTAATAAACCAAACAAAGCTCCACTTGAAGTTGATGGGTTGCACTTCTGAACCCTTCAACATCTGCTGTGGTGTCAAACAGGGATGTGTGCTGGTGTGTGTGTGTGTGTGTGTGTGTGGACAACACCACGTTACGTGGACCAAAAGGAAAATGTCAATCAATGTCATGTCACATAAGACCTCAAAGAGAGATGTTAGACGCGCGCTTTTCAAAACTGCATAGGAAGGTTTCCTCCACCCAGTGGTAACTGAAAGTATTGGAGGCCTGATGGCCGGGATACTAACTTATCTGTAAGGGTTAGTAAGGAGGGGAGCTGTTTCCCACTCAGGAGCCAGTGTGTGGAGCAAAATCCACCACACTCGCTTTAAGCTTTTGACGAGAAAACAGGAGCACAAACCTCTTCAGTAGTGAGGGAACACGTTATATGCGTCCACTTACATGGGCCCGTAACAATATAATAACACAAGCATAACAACCGTCTGCCCGCTTGAGAGACCGTCGGTGCATGACACAGTAATAAGCAAAACAAAACAACAGCAAACATTCAACGCTAATCGCTTTAAACTAACTCTGCCCAGACACAAGCATCTTACTTTGAGATGCCCTGGAGGTAGTCGGCAGCGTCCTGGGGGTTGTGGAACACGTGGTTCTGGTTCACAGGTTGCTGAATTTTATGCTCCCACTGGTGGTTCAGTGGCTCCCTTTTCCTCTCTCTCTCTCTGTCTCTCGGAGACGGATAATACAGCGTAGCTGGCAACCGGGCTTTTTCTGGTCGTCGTAGCCCGGGCACGTCTCATTTTTTTGACTATATTTTTGTATTTTTGCTGCTTTCTATTTAAATGTTGCATCCCTGCCCTTGTTTGACCCCAGTTTTCAGATACTGACTGACACACATTCTCTCCTCCTGACTATCTCCTATCAATGCCAAATCCTCTTCAGTGTTTGCCATTGTTTTTATTGTGTTAGATTCTCCTCCATGTCATGTCTTGTGCTGTTCCTGACTTGCTTTTGTGAATTTTGGACATCCTGCTACAGCAGTAGTTTTCGATTTTCCCCATCTGGCTGCTTCCAGACTAAAATCTGCATTTAAGTCCTTCATTCTACATGCGTTTGTACGACATGTACGAAGGGAAAAACATGAACAGTGTCTTCATTCACCATTTTCATTTTACTGAAAAAGATAAATGCATAAAATCATGCAAGCAACACACCAAAAAACATCAGGAGACTGAAACAGCTGCAGCTGTTATTTTATACAACAAAATCACACTGGTAGCAGCTCCACATCTGTGGGCACTCTCTGGTCACCACTACACCACATGTCCACACCATATAACTTTCAAGTGCTCTTGAAAAAAAACCTATCTTTGATTTCTTTTTTTTTAGGGCCCGAGCACTTACAGTGCGAAGGCCCTATTGTATCTGTAGGAATTTCTTTCTTTCTTTCTTTCTTTCTTCTTTCTTTATTTTTGCGATGAAAGGAGGGCCTTTTTGCCCCACTAAACGTGCCCCAAAAGTCACCAAATTTTGCATGCCAGGCAGGCCTGGCGAAAAATTTGATATTTCATGGTTTGCATTAATGGGTGTGGCCTAATGGCTCAACAGCGGCCTCTAGAAAACTTCGTGCCTCAAGCCCAAGCCCAAGCCAAGTGTTACCGTGGCGACGATAGATGCCAAAAAGCGCGCCCACCCTTCAACTGATTGGTCCATATTTGATAGTTCCTACTTTCTGCCATAACTTTTGAATGGTTTGATATAGAGAGTCGTGGCTGGTGTCATCCATTAAATGTCCAGCCCTGAAGAATCTACATGCGTCATACAGTCATACAAGCGCTTCCACTGCAGCACGCCTGAACGTGCACAAGGGTGCGAGGGCCCGTTCATTGCTGCTTGCAGCTTTAATTTTAATTGTGTTTTCAATGTTTTGTCTTTCAATGTATATCTTGTTGACTGTAGCTCGTGCTATGTTTTGGTCAACTGTGGTTGTTTTAAATTTAATATTAAAAAAACTAACTCTCTCAATCTCTCTCTCGATCTCGCAACTTTGCCATTCATTATTCTTGCATTAGATCCACTCATGGCACATCCATTGCCTTGCGGTTTTTGTTCTATGTTCCAATCTGCACTTCATATTCCCTAGATGCTCACATGATGGCATTTTCCAATGCAAGTCCTCTATAAACCAGTCACCTGCTGCCATCTGCACAGTAACATGTATAAAGGAAAACAAGCCAAAAATATGTCACTGTGGCAGGATGAGGCTCGACTCCAGAGGTTGGTAAAACACGTCTTTATTCCGTGACAGCGGAATCCAACTGACCAACAGTTGACAACAAACGGTTGAACAGAAAACAAACACACGTTGCTAAGCAACCAAATAGTCGGTTGTGACCACGCCCCCTTCCATACAGTCCTGATGGGTGCGAGGTCCGTTATTGTGTCCGCCACATCACAGTAATTTGGTAAATGAGTGCAGCTTTGTCAAGTCAATTCAAATGAATTTATAAAGCACATTTCACATTATGGACTCAATGTGCTCAAAATACATAAAAAAACAAACAAACAAAATTACATGTTTACAATAACAGAAATAGATAACAAGTATGACAAGAGAAAAAACAATAATAACAACCATAATTCCATTTTAACAAAAGTGCGATCACCCAGCCAACCATGTAGAGTTTACTCAAACGCCTTAGACCTTAGTTCCTGTTGGAGCAGACCTTAGTTCCTGTTGGAGCATACCTTAGTTCCTGTTAGAGCAGACCTTAGTTCCTGTTGGAGCAGACCTTAGTTCCTGTTGGAGCAGACCTTAGTTCCTGTTGTTGGAGCAGACCTTAGTTCCTGTTGGAGCAGACCTTAGTTCCTGTTGGAGCAAACCTTAGTTCCTGTTAGAGCAGATCTTAGTTCTTGTTGGAGCAGACCTTAGTTCCTGTTGGAGCAGACCTTAGTTCCTGTTGGAGCAGACCTTAGTTCCTGTTGGAGCAGACCTTAGTTCCTGTTGGAGCAAACCTTAGTTCCTGTTGGAGCAGACCTTAGTTCCTGCTGTTGGAGCAGACCTTAGTTCCTGTTGTTGGAGCAAACCTTAGTTCCTGTTGGAGCAGACCTTAGTTCCTGTTGGAGCAGACCTTAGTTCCTGTTGGAGCAGACCTTAGTTCCTGCTGTTGGAGCAGACCTTAGTTCCTGTTGGAGCAGACCTTAGTTCCTGTTGGAGCAGACCTTAGTTCCTGTTGGAGCAGATCTTAGTTCCTGTTGGGGCAGACTTTAGTTCCTGTTGGAGCAGACCTTAGTTCCTGTTGGGGCAGACCTTAGTTCCTGTTGGAGCAGACCTTAGTTCCTGTTGTTGGAGCAGAGATTAGTTCCTGTTGGAGCAGATCTTAGTTCCTGTTGTTGGAGCAGACCTTAGTTCCTGTTGGGGCAGACCTTAGTTCCTGTTGGAGCAGACTTTAGTTCCTGTTGGAGCAGACCTTAGTTCCTGTTGGAGCAGACCTTAGTTCCTGTTGGAGCAGACCTTAGTTCCTGTTGGAGCAGACCTTAGTTCCTGTTGTTGGAGCAGAGATTAGTTCCTGTTGTTGGAGCAGACCTTAGTTCCTGTTGGAGCAGACCTTAGTTCCTGTTGGAGCAGACCTTAGTTCCTGTTGGAGCAGACCTTAGTTCCTGTTGGAGCAGACCTTAGTTCCTGCTGTTGGAGCAGACCTTAGTTCCTGTTGGAGCAGACCTTAGTTCCTGCTGGAGCAGACCTTAGTTCCTGCTGTTGGAGCAGACCTTAGTTCCTGTTGGAGCAGACCTTAGTTCCTGTTGGAGCAGACCTTAGTTCCTGTTGGAGCAGATCTTAGTTCCTGTTGTTGGAGCAGAGATTAGTTCCTGTTGGAGCAGACCTTAGTTCCTGTTGGGGCAGACCTTAGTTCCTGTTGGAGCAGACCTTAGTTCCTGTTGTTGGAGCAGAGATTAGTTCCTGTTGGAGCAGATCTTAGTTCCTGTTGTTGGAGCAGACCTTAGTTCCTGTTGGGGCAGACCTTAGTTCCTGTTGGAGCAGACTTTAGTTCCTGTTGGAGCAGACCTTAGTTCCTGTTGGAGCAGACCTTAGTTCCTGTTGGAGCAGACCTTAGTTCCTGTTGTTGGAGCAGAGATTAGTTCCTGTTGTTGGAGCAGACCTTAGTTCCTGTTGGAGCAGACCTTAGTTCCTGTTGGAGCAGACCTTAGTTCCTGTTGGAGCAGACCTTAGTTCCTGCTGTTGGAGCAGACCTTAGTTCCTGTTGGAGCAGACCTTAGTTCCTGCTGGAGCAGACCTTAGTTCCTGCTGTTGGAGCAGATCTTAGTTCCTGTTGGGGCAGACTTTAGTTCCTGTTGGAGCAGACCTTAGTTCCTGTTGGAGCAGACCTTAATTCCTGTTGGAGCAGATCTTAGTTCCTGTTGGGGCAGACCTTAGTTCCTGTTGGAGCAGATCTTAGTTCCTGTTGGGGCAGACTTTAGTTCCTGTTGGAGCAGACCTTAGTTCCTGTTGTTGGAGCAGATCTTAGTTCCTGTTGGGGCAGACTTTAGTTCCTGTTGGAGCAGACCTTAGTTCCTGTTGGAGCAGACCTTAGTTCCTGTTGGAGCAGACCTTAGTTCCTGTTGGAGCAGACCTTAGTTCCTGTTGGAGCAGACCTTAGTTCCTGTTGGAGCAGACCTTAGTTCCTGTTGGAGCAGACCTTAGTTCCTGTTGTTGGAGCAGACCTTAGTTCCTGTTGGAGCAGACCTTAGTTCCTGCTGTTGGAACAGACCTTAGTTCCTGTTGGAGCAGACCTTAGTTCCTGTTGTTGGAGCAGACCTTAGTTCCTGTTGTTGGAGCAGACCTTAGTTCCTGCTGTTGGAGCAGACCTTAGTTCCTGTTGGAGCAGACCTTAGTTCCTGTTGGAGCAGATCTTAGTTCCTGTTGGGGCAGACTTTAGTTCCTGTTGGAGCAGACCTTAGTTCCTGCAGCAAGGAATTCCAGAGAGGGTAGTAGTGACTGAAAGCACCATGAGCAGATCTAGTGTGGATTCTAGGAATGATTAGAAGACTCTTATTGGATGATCTAAGTGATCTGTCCGGTATGCATTCAATGAGCATGTCAACCATGTAGGAGCTAAGCCATTCATAGATTTAAAGACAATAAGAAGTACTTTGCAATCTACTCTTTGTTTAACAGGGAGCCAGTGAAGAGAGGATAAGACAGGAGTGTTCATACCTCTTGGTTTTTGTTAGAATTCTGGCTGCAGCATTTTGAATAAGCTGGAGTTTATGTAACACTTGCTTTGTCAGTCCTGCAAAAAGTGCATTGCAATAATCTAATCTACTAGAGATAAAGGCATGAACCAGTTTTTCAGAGTCTGATTGTGACAGAAAGCATCTTACTTTAGATATATTTCTGAGATGATAGAAGGCAGTTCCTGGAGACGTTAGCTATGTGTTTCTGGAAGTTAAGATCAGCATCTAAAATAACACCCAAGTTGTTGACAACCTCACAAGGTTTTACTGACAGAGGAGTTAATAGAGGGAGAATATGTTGCCTCAGAGCACTTGGACCAATTAAAAGAATCTCTGTTTTTTCTTCATTCAGCTGTAAAAAGTTTGTTGCCATCCAATGCTTGATATCTGTAATGCAATGAATGAGGTCATTGACTGGGCTCAAATGATTGGCAGTAACAGATACATATAATTGTGTGTCATCAGCATAAGAATGATATTGAATATTATGATGCCGAATGATGGACCCAAGTGGTAACATATACAAATTGAAAAGTAGGGGACCTAGAATTGACCCTTGTGGGATTCTATATTGAATGCTGACATTATCAGATTCATAGCTGCCAACCGAAACAGAGAAAGATCTACCACTTAGATATGAAGAAAACCAGTTAAGAACTGAGGCCTCTGAGGGCCAAACACTGTTCAAGGCGCTGAAGTAGAATGACATGGTCCACAGTATCAAAAGCTGCACTAAGATCGAGAAGTAACAGAATAGAGACTTTGTGGTTGTTCGTGTTAATTTTCAGATCATTGATAGCTCTGACGAGGGCAGTTTCTGTACTGTGTTTTTTTCTAAAACCAGACTGGTAGGCATCAAACATGCTATTATATTACAGATACTTGTGTAATTGCTGGTAGACAACCTTCTCCAGAATTTTCCTCAGGAATGGAAGGTTTGAAATGGGACTGTAGTTCTCAACAGTGAATGGATCAAGGTTACTCTTTTTTATCCATGGTGTTTTAATAGCATGTTTGAGACCTGAGGGAAAGATTCCCGACTGTAGGGAGGTATTTACAATTTTGAGTACAGTACAGTTTAGTGGGCATAAGATCAAGAGAGCAGGTCGCAGAGCTCTGATGTTTATTCCTAATGTTCAGGATTTTAGATTTGAAGTATAATGCAAATTCATTACATTTATCAGAGGAGTGGAACTCAGTGGGTATTGGTTTCGGGGGATTAATAAGTTTGTCAATTGTGCTAAAGAGAAACTTAGCGTTATGTGAATTGTCAGTGATGATTTGAGAGAAGTACTACTGTCTAGATTGTTTTATTTCTTTGTTATAAGTGCTGAGCATATCTTTATAGATCTTATAGTCTGCCTGCAGTTTGGTCTTGTGCCACTTGCGCTCGGATTTGCGGCAGTCCCTTTTAAGGGCCCTCACTGTTTTCACATTCCTCCATGGTGCTTTTGTCTTGCCAGAAATTAATTTGGTTTTAATAGGCGCTATGTCATCCATAATTTGCGTCACTAAACGACTAAAGTCATTGATCAAGTTGTCACATGAAGACAATGGAGACGGAGTAAAGTCCAGGTTAGAGTCAGAGTATGGCCCAAATAATCTAGCAGCGTTGGTATATTTAGCTATAAAGCTACCAGCTGTGTCAGCAGCAATGGTGCGTCTTTTGACTAGTTTTGACCCAGGTATAATTTTAGTTGTCCAGGCAACATTAAAGAAGATACAAAAGTGATCAGAGATCCCAACATCAAGAGTACACTCAGGGGTTATGTCAAGACCTTTGGAAATAACCAAATCAAGAGTGTGCCCCTGATTATGAGTAGCCCCAGCAGTAGGTTGTATGAGTTCAAACAGTTCATAAAATGGTTGGCAAAGTGATCAATATGAATGTTAAAATCACCAGAAATAAGGATGTATTCATATTCAACATTAATTTGGGATAAAAGTTCACTAAATTCAGTTATAAAACCTTTTCTGAGCCATGAAGGGCGGTACAGTGAGAAGAAGACATGGATAAGCAGATCGAATAGCCAAAGCTAAGTACTCGAAAGTAGAGTATGAGCCCACATGAAGGGTTTTACATGATAGAATATCTGAATATATAGCAGCAACACCACCACCCTTCATGTTAGTCCTGGTACAATGTGAAAATGAAAGATTTGGTGGTGATGCTTCAATCAGTTCTTTATTACCAGTCTCATCAAGCTAGGTTTCGGTGAGGAGAATACAGTCCAGTCTGTGAGAGCTAATGATGTCGTTAACAATAAATGTTTTATTATTAAGAGATCTGACATTGAGGAGTGCCATCTTTAGTGATCTTGCAGGAGGAACTGAACAGTCAGCTAGTGCAAGGTCGGAGTTTGGAGTTTGAGTTTTGGTCAGATGGTGTAATGACTGGTGTAATGACTTCAAGATTCTGGGTGTTAACTCCTCTGGATTTGCGAGGAGACTTTGTCTAATGGGAAATCAAAGCAACAAGTTAAAACAGGGGAACCTGTGTCTTGCTGATCTGTTTCAGTCATTTTAAGGTGGGCTTTGCATCGGCAGTGTAGCATATGTGGTACTGAACAGCTCCATCATGAGTCCATGTGTGTTTTCACATGGTTGACCTTTCTGTTGTAGCATGTAGAACCTTTTTCCACAACTTCTGGCTTTGTTAATGGCAATAATTACTATGATCTGGAGGTCTAATCCATGTGTAATCCAGATAAATATGTTAGTGCATTGATTATATTCATAAGCTACGTTAGTTTAAAAAAGAAAAGATTAAAAACTATAAATTAAATATATTATAAATATATATAAGATTGTATTTCATTTATGTTGTAAAAGCCTTAAAATCTGCTTGAAATACATAGGCAAAAGTTAAAAGCACAGTGTAGAACTGTTGTATTTTATTTTGAAAGCAAAAAGGAGGAGAGCTCAATGAGAGTGACGGGAGAAGCGATGCACGAGGCAACATGTACACTGAAGCTTTGAGTAATTAAATACTTTTCCAGATCGTTAACCCAATGGTCGATAATGGACACTTGTTTAATGTTTTTGGACTACATATGGACATTTTCAGCTTGAAGTTTGGCTTTGTATGTTTTGCGCTTTATGACAGTTTAACACTAAACAGTTAGCATTTGCTAGTTAAGTGAATGCTGCACCGGAAGCCTGGTTTAGCTTGCTCAGCTTATTACAGGGACTGCCTCTTCATCATTCCGGTCTGGATGTAAATATTAGTCATAAATGAAGTTTTAATAGACTGCCAGAATATTGCCTTTGGATTATATATTTTTTCTTTTCCATCTCCCAGACATTTCTTATTGGAGTTGAACCCTGGACAAGCACATGGATAATTGCATCGCCATCTTAGGACATCATTTGGTTTTTCCTCTTCACCTGACCTGGGACCAGAGTTTTATGTACTGAACTACTAAACCAGGTACTGCTTTGCTTTGTTTATTTGCTCAGAGAGTGAAATGGCCATTAAGTTTTGGGTCCCACCGTTCACAAGCTTCACTCAGGCCTGCAACTTTACAGCTTTAGAGCTAGATAAGCCGGTGGGTGAGTGTGTTTGATTGGTGAGCGGGCCGCTCACAAAGAGTTTAGGATTTATAGTGAAAAATCTGATTGCAGATGCACTTTTATGTATTTTATTGTGTATGTTGTCAAATGCTTTAAGTTACCTGTTCAGTAAACTAAAAGTTAACCTTTAGCTTGGTTATTTGGTTTAGTTTAAAAGAGTGCTTGAGTTTGTGTGAGTTGACCAAAGTGTATATTGAAAGGAAATTAAGAGATAATTAAGTGTGTTGGAGGGTACATTGGATTTAAAGATCAGCTATTTCAAAAGTAGTTAACATTTATTAGTCTTCAATGCTACATATAAGAATCTAGGAGGCCCTTACCTAGTACCGTGGGTAAAGGTGGGCTACACATGGTTGAAATTATTTGGAAAATGGAGACTTGAATTGTTATAACTTTAAAGCACTTTTATGCACTTTTATTTTGAATGTTTGTGCTTCCTGCACACTAGAACCACAGCACAGGGTACATTGCTGCAGATGTGAAGTAAGTATGAAACTACCTAATGAATGAGTCATGTATTTTTCACTTCACATGTGAAAAATGGATAAAAAAAAAAACAAACATGGCGAGATTCTAAATGTCACATAGCTTCAGACTTGATGGAGCTGCAGCTGTGATGCGTGTGTCAAACAATCGGTCTGGATGCTCTAATCGGTTAACATGAGAGCTGAAATAAAAATCATTACATTCTCCACATGCTATGCTGCCAGTGTGAAGCCAGCCTGCGGCTCATCTCACCGCCCAGGCGTCAATATGGCAGTAATGAGTCTGAGTTTTAATGAAGTCTGAGACAAGCAGTCTGCTCTTCTTTGACATTCCTTTAAGCATATTTGACCTTTGACCCTTTGACCCTTTGACTGTTCTTAACTCTCCTGCTTTTCCCCTAATTTCACAGCAGTCCAATATGTTAGTTAAAGTTTGCAGTCTTGTAAATCAAAGGCCAGCATTTGTTCTCCTAATGGGTTGCCACTGCTCTCTGTAGTCACTGTACATTTCCACACTCCATCTAATGCTATCTTAGCTCTTAAGGTTGGTGCTCTTTTAGCACCCTCCTCCTTGACTCATCACACTTCTTCCATAACTTCAAGATCAGATATTGTGCCCAGTCTCGTCTGAGGCAAGATCACCATTTCATCTCTTTTTTTGGCCAAATGGTTCAGTGGGACGATAAGTTGATCTAATAATCGGACACTATACGCCTCTGCATCAATGGTACCTTCACTTATACGCACATCCAACATGCTGAGTGTAGTGATGCATTCTCTCAGTCACAATTATGCATGTTTTACTAATGACAGCCTGGATGGTGTTTCTCATCTCTGGCACAAAGAAAGCAACATCATGCTTTTGCCAAAGCAAGCTGAAACAAGGATTCATATGACCAAAGAACATGTGTCCACTTTGTCCCCATCCGAGAGGATCTCATGGCCAGATAACCCAGCGGTTTTTCTATACATGGATATATCCATGTGGCTATACTGATCACAAGAAGATAATTCTTTTCTCTTGTGCAGGGCACTCAGTGGTCACAGTCATGCAACATTAGTTTGCATTGTTGGGCTTCATGCACTTTCGCTGAATCTTTTAATCTTCACAATATTTACCACTGAAAAGGTCAAAAGAGATAATTTCTGAGCAAGTTTGCACAGAAAAACATTGTTTTAACATATAATTGATAAGGGTACAAATATTATGAGAGATGACCCTTCCTTGCTTGAAAAGTCTTAGGCCAAAAAAACACAGGTGGAGTCCTGCGGTGCATCATCTGCCATGATGGAGAATTAGATGAGGTCTGGTATTTGGGAAGCTAGGATGTGAGAGATGGAATCAGTGCAAATTTTGGAAGCTCCATACTACATACTCCACTTACAATGTAGCACATAGTATGTTCTGCATGCTGGGGCAGTCGTCATTGTTCATATGGCACAGTAAAAACAGCTACTGTATGGTACGGAACAAATGGAAATGGGACACATGACCCATCCGAGCAGAAGCAGTGCATTGCATTATGTCATATAGTATGTAGGCCACTTGCACACTAGAAATGTTCCTGGAAGAGGCACGCGATCAGGGTACTTCTTGCATACTACAAGCTGTAAAATTGCAATACTGCAATCTCTATACAACATTTTGTCCAAGTCAGTAGGCCGTATAAGTAATGTATGCTCTTTTGAAAAATAACCATTGACGGAGTAGTTTTCTTTCAATTATAATTAGAAATTTCAGCTGCAAGCAGCGATGAACGGGCCCTCGCACTCATGGCCACCGCCCCCCATAAGCATATCAGAAATGACACCACCCACGACTTTCTATGTCAAACCATTCAAAAGTTATGGCGGAAAATAGGAACTATGAAATATCGACCAATCAGAAGAAGGGGCGGGGCTAATTTGCACCAATGAAGGTCAAGTACTCAAAACCGAGTCCGATGACACCACCCACAACTCTCTATGTCAAACCATTCAAAAGTTATAGCAGAAAATAGGGACAACCAATCAGAAGAAGGGGCGGGGCTAATTCAGGCCAATGAAGGTCAATGACTCAATACCGAGTCCGATGACACCACCCACGAGTCTTTATGTCAAACCATTCAAAAGTTATGGCAGAGAAATGTTTTCTAGAGGGCGCTGTTGAGCCATTAGGCCATGCCCATTAATGGAAACCATGAAATATCAAATTTATCGCCAGGCGCGGCTTGCGTGCAAAATTTGGTGACTTTTGGGGAACTATCAAATATGGACCAATCAGATGAAGGGGGCGCGCGCTTTTTGGCGTCTAGCGTCGCCACGGTAACGCTTTTGAAAGAGAAAAGTAATGCGCCTTGTCGCAGGATGGAGACGCATATTTTGATGTATAACACACCTGGGTGCACGTTACGGTTCGGGCTCTGAAGCGGCTGAAGAAATGGCATACATTTCGCCAAAATGACGCTGATTAATTCAAAATGTTCAAAACGGCCGACTTCCTGTTCGGTTTCGGCCATGGCGCCAAGAGACTTTTCTTTAAGTTGCAATATGACACAGGTGTGTACCGATTTTCGTGCATGTACAAAAATGAATTAGCCCCGCTCCTTCTTCTGATTGGTCGATATTTGATAGATCCTATTTTCTGCCATAACTTTTAAATGGTATGACATACAGAGTCGTGGGTGGTGTCATCCGACTCGGTTTTGACTCCTTCACCTTTTTTTTTATTTCTACCTTGTCTGCACACATATTAATGGTTGATACCATGCCGGTAAAAACCTAAGGCATATACATGTGCATTATTACTATATTTAATATATATACGCATGTATACGCATACACATACATATACATATATATATGTATATATATTAATAAGATAAATATATGTGACATATTAAAAAAAATATATCATATGTATTTTATATTAACAATGCACATGCCTTAGGTTCTTACCAGCATGGTATTAACCATTAATGTGTGCAGACAAAGAAGAAAAAAAAATCTTGGTGTTAAAATAAGTGCCGAACTAAACCTTGACAGTCATATCAGAGCAGTTATTATGACATTTGGCTAAATTAAAGCCATTCTTTTGATGCAGCACTTTGAGACTATACTGAGACTATACTTTAATCCATGCATTTGTTACCAGTCAGCTCAATTACTGTAATAGACTGTATGTGGAGGTCATTGGGTCCTGCATCGCCAATTTGTAGGTGGCACAGAATACCACCGATTATCAAGACCAGAGCAGTAGTGAACATTGAAAAGAGAAGAGGTCTCCCCAAGCCCAAGGACACCCCTGTGGAGAGGTGATGGCATAAAGATATTTGCTCTTGCCTTAACAATCTTAATGGCCACCCTGTGAAATGGGCTCCAAACCAGGCATTTGTTTCACCCAATAAACCATGTCAGTAAGCACTGGTAATAAGATACAGTGGTTTACCATGTCAAAAGTACCTCACTGGTTAGTAAAACGGATTCACCTGTGGGGAACCTGTGGCTCTGCTTGTTGTTAAAGCTTCTTTCACAGATAACATTGGGTAAAGGTGTTTGCTAAATAACACAATATAAATGTAAAATGAGACAATGACACTTCTCTGAGGTTCCATTGATATTTCACAGAAATAGACTAAGGACAAACAACCTGATTGAAGATGAGGTTGTCCTTACGAAATGCAACAGTCCTTCGTGCAAAGAGGAACTCGAAGCGGGGAGAGAGTTGGAGAGGTCCACCAAAGTTTGTGAAACACTATGGAAAAGTTGTCCTCTATGACAGCAAAATGACAATAGCATCTTGTTTTGTTTGGGAATAGTGGGTGGTGAGCTTGGTTAATGATGCCTCTCAGATGGTTCCATTAGAAAAGGCAACTTTCCGCACAGTGTCCTGAGGCTGATTTTTATCAGTTTAAAAAACAGAAAGTATCAGACTGTTTGACCAAATTGTTTATATAGTGCGTAAACCCACACAAACTACAGCATTCCTGTCATCCACTGAAGTTATTCTGTCTTTAAGGCCTGAAATGTCCATGAGATGTCAGCAAAAATGGTATTAGGTGTCATATCCATCAGTAATAAAGAAAAAAAAATGTCACTTGCCAAATTTTGGAACCATTTTGTCAGTTTTTTCATCTATTCTGACTGTTTGGTGTGATAAGATTGATCACACCTTCTTCCAAGGTCTGTCTTGTTCCCTTTGGCTAAATACTGTATCATGTTTTCCTCCATTGTCTGCTTGTAGCTGGCACTTGTAATCAGTATATCTTATGGTGACTCCTCATGACACCTTTAGCACTAAAAAACCTCCTCTGTCCTTGAACATTGATTGTACCGCAGGCCTAATCTAAACTCTATATAGTTCCTGCCAGAAAGCCTTTTAGCCTATTAAAGTTGGAGCCCCTTTTTCTCTTTCCTTTTTCGATCCCTCTGTCTCTGACATTGTTTCTCCCCTTCAGTGCTTAGCCTGGGATGTGAGACACTATATATTAGTAGGATTAAGGTTACAATTTAGTTTGCAAGTGCAGCTGACCATGGGTCTGCCTGATGCTTAAAGTTAAAAATATTTACGTATGGAGGAATCTTCTCTAACTGTTTAAACTGCTTCTTCATGAGCTTTTGAAGTCCTCATACCTCCAAACAGATAAAGGTAGATGTTGACTTAAGAGTTTCTTGATTTGTTGAATGTTTTTAAGGCTCATAAGTGTCTTCTGATTGGCAGGGGTGCCGGTAGTGTGCACAACCCCTGTTCTCTGTGTCAAAAACCTTGAAGTACAACTGGTCACAGCTCCAGATTAGTCATATTTTCAACGATAAAAACTCAATACTGCAAGGACAAACAGCTACATCATTAGATTTTCTTAAGATAGCTTTGCTTTTACTGTACAGCATAAGATTGCCTTTGGCAATCTTGTGCTGGGTGACAGCAGGTTCAAGAGGACCTCCACTTATTCTCATTTCAGCTCTGCCACCTGTTGTTTTGGATGTCATTAGCTAGTGTGCCGGTTGATCAACTTGAGTCCTGAATTGACCCTAGCTGAGCACTGCTCAGCTGTATGACCCAGCTGCTACAAAAAGTAGTAGCTGATGAGCTAAATTTGGTCCACCTGATGCACAGGCAGTTAATATTTTTATTTTTGTTTTAAAACTGGCCATTTTTTCCATGGGGGTAAATGGAGATTTATTCACTTTTCGAGCCAGATAGTGGTCCGGTGGTTAGTCAACAAACTGCTTTCTTTTGTTGTTTTTTTTAAGTTCCCTCAATGGTGTTTCCTTCTGTGGTTCCTATTCTTGGTTGTGCAAATGCTGGTACACAGCCTGCTGAGAAGGCTGGTGTTACACACTATCACCAGTGGTGGGTTTAATAGTACTATGGTGCTTTATTTGGTTTTAATTCCTCCCTTACCGACTGGTGATGCAGCGTAAGCTTGTGACTGGTAGCTGTTGCCACATTTAATTTTCCCCTGGGAAATTTGTAGTCCCCAGTAGGTTGCAACTGTGGGCCAGTCATAGCCGTATTCTCTGTGGATCCTTTAATCGTCTTCCATTGCCATTCCAATTTTTGCAGTGTTAGCCATCCACGTTGGTCCAATCTGCCATCCTGTCTCTCAGTGGATCACTGGGCTGTTGACAAAGAAATACATTAGTGCAGCTCTGTTGTTGGCCCCAACAAACAAACTGTATCATCTGATGTGTGGTTCCTGGGAATTTGGGGAACTGTAAAATGTTTGTTGCAAACTACAACTAAAGGCACATTTCTTCCAAGATTTTATAGACACAAAAACCAAACCATTTGTAAGAAACAGAAGCTGATTGTGTCCATATATACTGTATTAGGACCCTACCAGCTATATCGTAATATTCCATTGGCGGTGCCAATGGGATCATGATGCATACCTGTAAGTTGAAAAAAGTAGAATCCCTGATAGCAAAATATGAGTGAATCAACATTGAAATATGGTTAGGCAGACATATTGAATCCATGTTAAAGCCATATTGAAGCCTGGCCAGCGACAAATAGAATATGTTGATTCAACATTGATTACACGTTTGAATTAGAATTGGATGATTGATTGATGGTCCACCATCAATCATCGACCTTAACCAAAAATCAACCGTTTTGACCATAAAATTTATTGATTTAACATCTTTTGCTATCTGACCAGGTCGAATCCCACTTTTTGACGTAGTTAGTTGAAATCCATAAAGAAGTCTCACTGGGGAAACAAAAAAAAACCCCACATTTTTCCCTCATGATTGCAACAGCCTCAGAAAGCAAGAAAACACAGAAAAGCATGCCATAACCACTTTGAACGGAAAATAAATAGAAAAAAAGGAAAATCAAATAGTTTGAGGTCACCTAAGTCTGAAGGTATGTAATTTAGTGAGCCATCTAACATTACAAACCCAGATAAGAGAAGAGTTATCCAGATTCCTCGTATCTATTAAAGGATTTCTTATCTTATCTTATCTTATCTCCACTAACTATTCTTTATTGTACTTCTGAAGGGGTTAACATAACGCTATAACAGCAACTTCAAAAGAGACAAAAGAGAAGTCTTGCGGACACAAAATATGCTAAATCCACCCTCAATAATCAACCTCTTAAAACAGATGGATACAGTCATGGTATTGTTCAGCAACGATCTGTTGAAGCTCATTAACTATGTCCAAAACTCATTGGGGAGCCAATCAAATCAGTTTCAGTAAAGAGTGGGTTGGCGGGTTTGACAAGATGAAGACAGAGTGGCAATGTAATTTGGAGGTAAACAGTGTAGATGGCTGCAACTGAGGAATAGAACGTGTCTCAATTGACTTTGGCAATGACAGTTAAATATTCAGACTTTTCTTTCGAAAATTGAACAGAAGACGGCAATTATTCCTTTGCAAGGTATTTGTCTTTTTTGCAGACAGGCTACGTTAAGTTTAATTCACCAGTTAGCTCCACTGATAGATATATATGACTAAGGGAAAACCCACTGGTGCTTGTTGTCTCCCTGTCAATTGCACTGATGTAGGACAATGTGAAAGATGCTAACAAATTCGGACTATTTGGCCCTGAAACAGTCTCAAAGTAAGTTATATAATAGTGAAGGAAGGAGTCCGAGCACAGACCTTTGCAACCAGCAGTTGTGACAAATATGTGTAAAATAAGCACAAACAACTTCTCATTCAAATTAATCAGAATCTATTTACACAAGTGTTAAAAAGATGGTAACACAACACTTAGGATAAATTCTGATGGCTAAACTACACAAAAACGACTAACAGTAAACACAAACTTCAGATTATAGTGTGTGTGTGTGTGTGTGTGTGTGTGTGTGTGTGTGTGTGTGTGTGTGTGTGTGTGTGTGTGTGTGTGTGTGTGTGTGTGTGTGTGTGTGTGTGTGTCTCAACATTACGTAGACCACAAGGGAAATGGCGGACAACGCCGCGCGGACCGACCAAAATGGTGGACCGTGTCACGAAACGTGGATCTAAACAAAATGCCGAATAACGTCACGTGGATCTACCATACAAGTGGTAGGCTAAGACAAAAGAAAGATGTCTGACCAAGTCATATGGTGACTGAGTCGCGCGCTGTTCAAACTACGGGGAAGGTTTTTCCACCCAGGTTACTGAAAGTATTGGAGGCCTGATGGTCTAGTTACTAACGTGCCCGTGTGGGTTAGTGAGAAGGAAAGGAAGAACAGTCACAGTATAATACACACGTGGCGACCGCCAGTCTGCAGGAGAGACCGTCGGTGCGCTATACAAGAATAAGCAAAACAACACTGCAGATAATCACGCCAGAAGCTGTGGGAAAAACAGGCGTGATTTCTTACTGCCGGTACCCTTTATCGTCCTACGGTTTCCCACTCAGGAGCCAGTGTCTGGGGTTGAAACCACCACCCTTGCTTTAAGCCTTGACGTAAAACAGTAGTATGGACTGCTTCAGCAGTGAGTAATCACTTAACAAATGCCACCGCCGGTCTGCATGAGAGACCGTCGGCGCGTTACACAGAAATATACAAAGCAAACAACAGTAAACACAATCAACGCTAACCGCTTTAACTAACTCTGCCCAGACACAAGCCTCTTACTGTGAGCTGCCCTGGAGGTTGTCGGCGGCGTCCTGAGATTTTTAGAACTCTTGGTTCAGTCCCGGTTCACAAAGGCACTGGTTTAACGCTACCACTGCTCAGTAGGGGCGGCTTCCGTCCTTTCCTCTCCTCCTGACTCTGAAACAAAAAGAAGATAATGCAGCGCAGCTAGCAGCCGGGCGGTCCCCCTTTACCAGTAGTCGCAGCTTGTCACATTGTCTCGGTGCGCATGGGTCCCCCGTTCCCTTTTGTCGGAACGCCGCGGGCAAATCTGTTTTACCGCTGATAAGCACGTTGGCTTCACGAGCTCAGCTGGCGGGGTATTCCTGGGCCTATGCGCGGTCGCGCTGATCGAAGATGAGGTTGTCCTTACGAAATGCAACAGTCCTTCGTGCAAAGAGGAACTCGAAGTGGGGAGAGAGTTGGAGAGGTCCACTCGGGAACGAGGACGCGGTCGGGAAGCGCGAGTAGTGGTCCTCGGGAAACAGCTGATCGTTACGCTCCACAGGTGGTCCTGGTGAAGAGCAGCCCTTTTTTCCTTGGCTCTGGAGCAATGAAAAAGACCTGGAGCAAAACAAGCCGGAGGAAAAAAAAAAGGAAGAGGTTTGGGGAGCCACCTCTATTTATCTACCGCGCTGACATCCGCAGCACCCGCGGATGGATATACTGTCCTTACTGTACGCTCATCATCTCATGCGCAACTTTTCCTGGCCCCGCCCCCTCAACGGACTACATAATAATAATAATAATAATAATAATTCTTGCACTTATATAGCGCCTTTCAAGTAACCCAAGGTCACTACAGACCCCCCGCTGGGCTTTGGAGTTTTTCCAGATTCCTTTGTTCACAAAGTGTTCAGGTATCATAAAACTCAAGGCTGGTCTCAGATTAAGGCCTCAGAGCTGGGCTTTAAAGTTGAAATTCACATAATGACATAGTCCCAACCACATAGCACATAGGACAACAACCCAATGCCAGCTGATATTCAAAAGTAGTACTGAATCCTAGCTTTTCCATATGAGATGGTGAGGCATATTGGCCACCAAGGTCTTCCATGACAATATCTTAGTTATTGTAGTGAATGAAACCCATCTCATTTACAAATGGTGAGAGGCAACTGGTAAACCTCCTCTATAAATAAGTCTGTCTAACGTTAGCTGTAGCCAGCTGTGTAAAACATGGTCTCTGATATGAAAGCTATTGGTTGAGTGATTGGCAACCCACTTTTCTCAAATTATCACTCACTCACTCACTCATCTTCTCCCGCTTTATCCGTTCCCGGGTCGCGGGGGCAGCAGCCTCAGCAGGGATGCCCAGACTTCCCTCACCCCAGACACTTCCTCCAGCTCTTCCGGGGGGAGTCCGAGGCGTTCCCAGGCCAGCCGAGAGACATAGTCTCTCCAGCGTGTCCTGGGTCTTCCCCGGGGTCTCCTCCCGGTGGGACATGCCTGGAACACCTCCCTAGGGAGGCGTCCAGGAGGCATCCGGTACAGATGCCCAAGCCACCTCAGCTGACTCCTCTCAATGTGAAGGAGCAGCGGCTCGACTCCGAGCTCCTCCCGGGTGACCGAACTCCTCACCCTATCTCTAAGGGAGCGTCCAGCCACCCTGCGGAGGAAACTCATCTCGGCCGCTTGTATCCGCGATCTTGTCCTTTCGGTCACTACCCAAAGTTCATGACCATAGGTGAGGGTAGGGGCGTAGATTGACCGGTAAATCGAGAGCTTCGCCTTTCGACTCAGCTCCCTCTTCACCACGACGGTCCAGTACATCGACCGCATTACTGCGGACACTGCACCGATCCGTCTGTTAATCTCACGCTCCATTATTCCCTCACTCGTGAACAAGATCCCGAGATACTTGAACTCCTCCACCTGAGGCAGGACTTCTCCACCCACCCGGAGAAGGCATGCCACCCTTTTCCGATGGAGAACCATGGCCTCGGTCTTGGAGGTGCTGATTCTCATCCCTGCTGCGTCGCACTCGGCCGCAAACCGCCCCAGCACATGCTGGAGGTCCCGGTCTGATGAAGCCAACAGGACAACATCATCTGCAAAAAGCAGAGATGAAATCCTGAGGTCCCCAAACCGGACCCCCTCCGGCCCCTGGCTGCGCCTAGAAATCCTGTCCATAAAAATGATGAACAGGACCGGTGACAAAGGGCAGCCCTGCCGGAGTTCAACATGCACTGGGAACAAGTCTGACTTACTGCCGGCAATGCGAACCAGACTCCTGCTTCGATCATACAGAGAACGGACAGCCCTTAGTAGAGGGCCCCGGACTCCATACTCACTCAGCACCCCCCACAGAATGGCACGAGGGACACGGTCAAATGCCTTCTCCAGATCCACAAAGCACATGTAGACTGGTTGGGCAAATTCCCATGAACCCTCGAACACCCTGCGGAGGGTATAGAGCTGGTCCAAGGTGTTCCACGACCGGGACGAAAACCGCATTGTTCCTCCTGAATCCGAGGTTCGACTATCGGCCGTAATCTCCTCTCCAGTACCCTGGTGTAGACTTTCCCCGGGAGGCTGAGAAGTGTGATCCCCCTGTAGTTGGAACACACTCTCCGGTCCCCCTTTTTAAACAGAGGGACCACCACCCCGGTTTGCCACCCCAGATGTACTGTCCCCTTCCTCCATGCAATGTCGCAGAGGCGTGTCAACCAAGACAGCCCTACGACATCCAGAGACTTGAGGTACTCAGGGCGAATCTCATCCACCCCCGGTGCTCTGCCACCGAGGAGCTTACGAACCACCTCGGTGACCTCGGCTTGGGTGATGGATGAGCACGCCTCCGAGCCCCAAACCTCTGCTTCCTCAGTGGAAGGCATGTCAGTCGGGTTAAGGAGATCCTCGAAGTATTCCTTCCACCGTCCGACAATGTCCCCAGTCGAGGTCAACAGCTCCCCACCAGCACCATAAACGGTGCCGGCAGAGTACTGCTTCCCCCTTCTGAGGCGCCGAACGGTCCTCCAGAATTTCCTAGAGGCCGACCGAAAGTCCTCCTCCATGGCCTCCCCGAACTCCTCCCAGACCCGAGTTTTTGCCTCCCAGACTGCCCGAGCCGCGGCCCGCTTGGCCTGCCGGTACCTATCTACTGCGTCAGGAGTCCCACCGGCCAACATAGCCCGGTAGGACTCCTTCTTCAGTCTGACGGCATCCTGTACTTCCGGTGTCCACCACCGGGTTCTAGGATTGCCGCCACGACAGGCACCGGAGACCTTGCGTCCACAGCTTCGAGCCGCCGCGTTGACAATGGAGGCAGAGAACATTGTCCACTCGGACTTGATGTCCCCCGCCTCCCCCGGGATCCGAGAGAAGCTCTCTCGGAGGTGGGAGTTGAAAATGTCCCTGACAGAGGGCTCGGCCAGACGTTCCCAACAGACCCTCACAATCCGTTTGGGTCTGCCCGGTCTGTCCAACCTCCTCCTCCGCCAGCGCATCCAACTCACCACCAGGTGGTGATCAGTTGACAGCTCAGCCCCTCTCTTCACCCGAGTGTCCAAGACATGCGGCCGAAGGTCAGATGAAACGACAACAAAGTCGATCATTGACCTCCGGCCTAGGGTGTCCTGGTGCCACGTGCACTGATTCAATTCAATTCAATTTTATTTATATAGCGTCTAATACAACAGAGTTGTCTCTAGACGCTTTCCAGAGACCCATACCCAGAACATGACCCCCGAGCAGTTATTACATAAACAATGGCAGGTAAAAACTCCCCTAGTGGGAGAAAAACCTTAAGCCAAACAGTGGCAAGGAAAAACTCCCCTTTAGGAGGGAAGAAACCTTGAGCAGGACCAGGCTCGTAAGGGGGGACCCTCCTGCCGAGGGCCAGACTGGTGGGTCAGGGACGGCAACAGCACAGCACTGATGGACACCCTTATGCTTGAACATGGTGTTCGTGATGGACAAACTGTGACTCGCACAGAAGTCCAACAACAAAACACCGCTCTGGTTCAGATCGGAGAGGCCGTTCCTCCCAATCACGCCTCTCCAGGTATCACTGTCATTACCCACGTGAGCGTTGAAGTCCCCCAGTAGAACAATGGAGTCCCCAGTTGGAGCACTATCAAGTACTCCTCCCAGGGACTCCAAGAAGGCCGGGTACTCCCCACTGCTGTTCGGCCCGTAGGCACAAACAACAGTGAGAGACCTCTCCCCGACCCGAAGGCGCAGGGAAGCGACCCTCTCGTTCACCGGGGTGAACTCCAACACATGGCGACTGAGCTGGGGGGCTATAATCAAGCCCACACCAGCCCGCCGCCTCTCACCCTGGGCAACTCCAGAGTAGTGGAGGGTCCAGCCCCCTTCAAGGAGCTGGGTTCCAGAGCCCAAGCTATGTGTGGAGGTGAGCCCGACTATCTCTAGCCGGTATCTCTCAACCTCACGCACAAGCTCCGGCTCCTTCCCCCCCAGCGAGGTGACATTCCATGTCCCCACTGTGAGGGTTTTGGTCCAGGGAATGGGTCGTCGAGGCACCCCGCCACGACTGCTACCCAGCCCACATTGCACCGGCCTGCCATGGTCCTTCCTGCGGGTGGTGGGCCTACAGGAAGGCGGGCCCTAGTCGCCGTTTCGGGCTGAGCCCGGCCGGGTCCCACGGGCAAAGACCCGGCCACCAGGCGCTCGCCTACGAGCCCCAACCCCAGGCCTGGCTCCAGGGCGGGGCCCCGGTGACGCCGATCCGGGCGACGTAACGGTCCTCGCTGTCTTCCTCTTCATAACAAACTCAAATTATATTTGCAAAATTGGCAGCAGTCATTCTATTCCATTTGTATGACTTTGCTGTCTCTTTCATTTCATTTCATTCCAAACTTTTCTACACAACTCACTCTCCCATTGACTCATTTTTGTCACTCTGAATACAGTATGTCACCTTGTCCATTGGTCTAAATGGTCATAGCCCCAACCAACTGCGTGGACAGGCAGTTTGATATGCAACCGTTGGTTCCACCCCTTGGATTGGGAGACCCTATGGGTCGATTTCAAGCCTTACATCTTTTTGTTGTTGGTCTGATCGATCAGTGCCAGTCAAGTTTTGGAAAAAGTACAAATTGAGAGAAACATGTATAGAATAAAAACACAATATTCTGGGAGATTCCACAAACAGTAGATCCATTCGTGATAGGTGAAGATTTCAGGGTTGGGTATAAAATAAAGGAGCATCCTTTCTTTGCAATTGCGATGTCATCAGCGGTCATGTAGTGGAAGGCTGCTACATTCAAACACCCCTGTATCACCTTACAAAATGGCGGCAATACACATTACATTTTTCACAGATATCCTCACAATACTGACAGGTGCAGCCGTTTGAGCCCTTTGATTACAGCTTGGATGGATGACTGTAAACAAATTCCCATTGTGGATCAAGAAGGAGTTTGGAAGATAGCAAAAGACTTAAGGTGGAGAAACCAGGAAATCACTTGAGAATGAATATGACTGATATGAACTAAAAGCAGATGATTGCCAAAGGAACTGGATCTCAAAAACATTTTCTTATATTGGGACCTGTAAGTTAGAGACACTGTTGTACTTTGATTGTACTTTGATATTGGTCTTATTTCTTTTTTTTGTTTGAATTTTAAATCATGCTTTTTATTTATGTTTTAATGTCTGTAAAGCACTTTGAATCACCTTGTTGTTGAATTGTGCTATACAAATAATGTCTTGCCATACTTACTTGCCTGTTTGATTCAAACTCCACTATATAATCATTGATCTCTTTAAAAAAAAAAACAACATTTTTTCAGTATCTACATTACATAACACTGTTTTAAAAGAATCAGGAAATCTCTGTGTGTAAAGGCCAGTATAAGAAATCCTTATTAGATGGCGATGATCTTTGAGTCTTCAGGTTCCACTGCAGGAGACACTATTGTTCATTTGAGAGCACTATATTTACATGTACTGGGTGAGTATCTTTAGAAAACCATTTTAATTAACACATTTTACTGCTGTATCCATAAATCTAGTCTGACATCTATTCTCCTCTTTTTTTCTCTCTCTCCTTTCATCTCCTGTTTTAGTTAGTTTTTTCTTCACTCGTGTATTGGTGTCTCTTTTTCTTCTTCTGTCTTCTGCCTATATGTTTATGCATTTAGATTTTGCCAAGACTGGGTGTGGATATAGGTGTGGCTATCAGGTTGTAGCTGGCAGTCAGGCAAGAAGAGTAATGAAAAGGCCAGAGACGATGAATTTTCAATATCTGATCATAAAGAAATCTTTGAAGCTATACATATGTTTGCAGCTGCTATTAACATATTAACATATTTTAAAAAGATTGCAAAGGACACGTTCTGTCCATTGTTACCCATCTACTGGGTATCATGTTGCAAAACAACTTCTTTTTTTTTTACTTGACTGAATAAGTTTATCTTTATGCCAGGGCTGTCCAACTTAAAGCGTTAACGACGCGTTAACTTAACGTTCTCTTAACGCCGACAATTTTTTTAACGCACATTTAAAAAAAAAAAAAAAAAAGGCGCATATGTTTTCAGGTGCTCGACGGCACCCGTAGTTCGAGGAAAATTCTGGTGTACTGAAAGATGGAGAATGAAAAGCGACTTTTGAACAGCAAGTTCACTTTCAAAAAGATGCCAGATGGTTCGCTGGACAAGACTGGAGTTATTTACACGTACCATCGATTTGAAATGAATTACCATCGAAGTACGTCCAGTCTCAAATACCAGAGAGCGCAGCGCTGCTCCGCCCCCCCCTCGTCAAAATCAGACAACGCTGGATAGCAGCTTGCAAAAAAGGACGAGTCAAATCAAATCAAACTGCATTTGTGAAGCGCCTTTCTTACAAAATAAGAAATGCAACACAAAGCGCTTTACATAAAACATACAACTCAAAGTCTTTGAGTGCCCCTTGCCCACTTCCATTGCAAGTTTTAGAACGTATTTATCTCTCGTCATTTTTATATTACAATTTTGTATAAGTGATTTTATTAGGACCCGAGCACTGACAGTGCAAAGGCCCTATTGTATCTGTAGGAATTGTTCTCGTTCTCGTTATCCTCGTTCTCGTTTTTCTTCCTACAAAATGACGCCCTTTTTGCCCCCCTAAATGTGCCCCAAAAGTCACCAAATTTTGCATGCACGCCAGGCCTGGTGAATGTTATCGAATGCAAATGTTATCTTTAATGGTTTGCATTAATGGGCGTGGCCTAATGGCTCAACAGCGCCCCCTAGAAAACTCCGTGCCTCAAGCCCCACAATACGGTTTGACATAGATGCACGAAAATTGGTACACACCTGTAGCATGTCGCAACTTAAAGAAAAGTCTCTTGGCGCCATGGCCGAAACCGAACAGGAAGTTGGCCATTTTGAATTAATCATGTAATTTTGGCGCAATTTATGCCATTCCTTCGGCCGTTAATGCGGCCCAACCGTAACGTGCACCCAGGTGTGTTATACATCAAAATCTGCGTCTCGATCCTGCGACAATGGGCATTACTTTTCTCAGTCAAAATTGTTACCGTGGCAACGCTAGATGCGAAAAATTAAAAAAAGGCGAAAATTTGGACGCTTATTGCTCGGCCAAACTTTATCGTAGAGACATCGTTCAAATTTACAAACACTCGGCCCGATTGGCACTAAAGGACCGTACAACCTCACCATGCTACTTATTACGGTTTTTGCGATATCCATCCACCCATCCATCCATCATCTATACCCGCTTTTATCCTTTGCAGGATCACGGGGGTCTGCTGGAGCCTATCCCAGCTTGTATTCAGGCGAGAGGCAGGGGTCGACCCTGGACAGGACGCCAGTCCATCGCAGGGGCACATACACACAAAGAACCAGACACAGTCACGGGCAATTTAAAATCATCAATTAACCTAGGATGCATGTTTTTGGACTGTGGGAGGAAGCCGGTGTACCCGGCGGGAACCCACGCAAGCATGGGGAGAACACGCAAACTTCACACAGAAAGGCCCCTGCCGGGCCTGGGAGTCGAACCGGGGACCTTCTCGCTGTGAGGCAACAGTGCGTACAGACATCATTACATTACATTGAAAAACCCGGGACGCGTTGTAGCTACTACAACATATCTTAGTCTCATCATGCTAGCTATTACGGTTTTTGAGATATTCAACTATGCTCATTCAAGGCAGGGGACAGGACAGACATGAATAATTATAGACCTGTTAGCATCCTCCCTGCCACCTCAAAGGTGATTGAGAAATGGGTACTTACCCAACTTACCGACCATCTAAATTTAGGTCATACTCCACTACACCCCGCACAATTTGTTTTCAGGAAACATCACTCGACGGAGACAGCCATTAATCTTTTTTTAGAGAAAACCAGGCATTATCTGGACAGGACTTCATATGTTGGAGCGGTTTTTTTAGATCTAAAAAGGGCATTTGACACGGTAAATCATACGGTCCTGATAGACAAACTTTCTTCTTTTAACTTCTCAGAAAAGGCCACCATGTGGATAAATTTTACTTAGAGGACAGAAAACAGTCTGTGGCAGTGGAAGGGACTAAATCCCCACACCTTAAAGCAGCACAACGGAACTTTCAGCTTTGTTGAGTTTGGCGCCTGCTTTGGACAAAAATCGGTAGTGCTTTACCAGAAAGAACACTCCATTTCCCATGAGCACCAGCACGTACTGCCGGAAAACCCCCGTCCCCGCCGCTGCATTTGTTTTGATGAGAGAAGACGGGACGGACTTTCAAAAATACTTTTCTGTTTTCAGCGGTCGTTTGCAGGATGGATAATGAAGAGGTAATGTATCTATTTTTGGCTAAACAATATAATATGACGATGTTGAAAAACACTAAGTTCAACTTGGTTTTATTAAGTTGTTTCAGCGAGATAATGCGCCCTACAAACTCATACGCTCTGCACCTTTTTCCTTTCAGGGTTTTTAGAGGGACTTCGTCATAAATTAGTAGTCCAACATACTTACTGACAAAATAAAAAAATACTTTATAACCTGTGAATAACTGAATGCCCATTCCTTATATTTTGCAGATCAGCCCTGCACAATTTTACAGCTCTCAGGAAAAATACTAGAAAATTTCTATACATTTTCTTCGCATTGCATTATTTCCTCTAGTGCTGTAATTCTATTCAATTGTATTATTATTTTATAAAGCTTCCTCATTGCGAATTACACATTTTTATGATCACTATTATTTCTCTGTCTGTTGTTGATATTGTCAGTAATTTTAGAATTACCAAAACCCAAGACGAATCCCCAGTATGTGAAAACATTCTAATTTTGATTCTTATTGATCATAGAATTCTACATTTACATTTGTATCATAACAATTCTGTCTCTTGTTTTATCAGGAATCTGCAGTTCGTGAGAAACCTCTACCTCTGCATCATCAGAGTTTGAACCCCCACAAAGACAGAACCGACACGCAGCATATCATATATATATGCATATATATACATATCGCCAGTGCTCTGGCAGCATGATGTTTGGAAAATAAGAGACACCTTTCCAGACCCAATGGGACAGTACACTGGTTTCAGGGCTCCCTGTCTTCTCTAGAATGGAACCTTTATGAGGATTACTGCAAATATTTTGATATTGTTTTTTTTTTTGTTTTGTTCCATTTTTTCCTGTACAGTTGTCTTTGTGTGTTTAAAATAAAGACATTTGTGCAAAACAAGACATACTTTTATTTACACACCTTTCAGAAAATAGAACATTCTTGAACTTTGTCATTTGCATAGTGACAGCAGTTATCCCATACATACTTATTATAAACAATAAGTAATCTGTATCACAGTAGCAGTAATGAACAACTGTATGACAGGATAAATTACTGTGAATAAAGTAAACAAGTGTAAATAGAGTAGTAGAAAAATAAACTAAAAATAATGAACTGATAATAAAAACTGAACTATGAAACAGTGTAAGAAGTTACTGTAAATAAATACAATGACTATAGTAGCATCTTGTGTCCATCCATGTTTCGTGCTGGGAGAGTCCGCGTGCGATTCACTGCTGGAATGTAGGAGAACCCTTCCCTGCATGAGGATTCTGGAAGTTTTCCAGATCTGATGTAGTCCTGCAGAGTGTGAGAATAAAGATACAAAAGCATTATGTCTTTCTGATAATTACTGACCTATAAATCATTCAACATATTTTGTTGATCACAAGTTTGAATTTTTTTCTTTGTTGAAGTCACTGTAATTATGCAGAAAGTAAAAGCAAGTTATGTATAGCTATAGAAAAATTAGAGAAATGTATATATTTATACACTCACAAGATAAAACGACACATTATAAACACCATAAGGTTTCTTTTACTACTCTTGTTATTATTTTAATATAATTCCAACAAAGTAGATTTATTTTTTATGATTATATGGTGTTTATATTGTATTTTTTTTCATCTGGAAGTGTATACTTTGCCTATATATTTCATTTTTCTGGCTATATTTTACTATATCTACAAATGTGTTGCTTTTACCATCAGTGTATAAGTATCTGTATATACAGACCTGAAGAGTCAAAAGGTTTACATAGATATTGACATTTGATACAACACTTACACCAGCTGTAGTAGTTTCAGGATAATTGTTTTTGTAAAACACACTGACATAGGTGTTGACAAAAGTGCATACCTGGAGGTGATGAACGTCTTTACATCCTTCAACCATCTCGTCCAAGACGACGGCTACAAGGGCTTGTAGCGAGTGAACGCCGGGCCAATGTTTATTCTCCACCGGGCATTTAGCTTGTTACTCTCCCGCTTTCTTTTTTTCGCCTCCTCCGCTCCGTTAAAACTTTTATTTTCTTCGTTTTTTTCGCTGCTTCGGCCATGATACCAGCTCCTCGTTTAGCTCAACACCAGCTTCCGCTGAGCTCAGCCTCTGCGCTCCAAGCCCCGCCCATTTTTGTCTCGACTACGAATCGGGAAGGAGGGGGAAGTGACGTATGTGCCGTAAAGCAGTCAAAGTCGTAAAATTTGTAGTTTTTTAGTGTGGCAGGGTTCCTACCATGCTCCTCAAAGTTACATAGTGCCAGTGAAAGCAATACAGACCCCCTCAGACCATGACAGAGGTGTCATTAAACCTGTTGGAAGTTGATGTACCATCACAATGACTCTGGAAATATGATATTAAGGTGGAAAAGTTACGTAGTGTCGCTTTAAGTGTAAAATGGGGGTCCCACAAGGGTCGACACTAGGGCCACTGCTCTTTTCGCTCTATATCAATGATATGCCACTTGCGTGAAAAAAAAATACTCATCTGCAACTTTATGCAGACGATGCAGTGATATTAACATCTTCGAAATCTATCCAAGAGGCCGCCAATATTTTAACAACAGAATTATCCCACATCTATAGTTGGCTTAAGAAATCATGTCTCACCCTAAACACCAAGAAAACCGTCTGCATGTACTTCTCAAAAACACAGAAGGTCATATCCCACTCTGGTATTTTCTTAGGAGGAGAGGAGCTTGAAGTCGTAAAGGAGTTCAAGTATCTAGGAGTCATCCTAGACTCTACCCTCTCCTTCAAGAGTCACGTAAACAAAATTACAAAAACTGTGAAATTTAACCACGCAAATTTTAAATCAATTAGACCCTCATTAACAACTGAGGCAGCCAGAGTCTTTATGCACGCAATGGTGTTATCCCATATTGAATATGGCTTCACGAACTGGTCTTTTACTAACAAAACCATGCTCAACCAGGTGGAATCTTTGTATAAGAGAGCGATAAAAATACTGGACAAAAAACCAGTAACACATCATCACTGTCAGATACTTAAAAGATATCAACTCCTTAGTTTTGACAACCTCACTACCTTTAAATATGCCTGTGCTACATTCAAGATCCTAAAAGGTTTAGCACCGCCCCCACTGTCTGTCTACATAAGACAAAACGAAAACGCCAGCCATACAATCAGGGCAACCTCCAGAGGTGATCGCATAATCCCACTCAGACGCACTGCACAGGGGCAGACCATACTGTCAGTCGAGGGTAGCCGCACCTGGAACTCATTACCTGTCGTAGTAAGGGACTGCAACACATTTGCCACATTCAAGAACAGCTTAAAGAAATGGCTATTAAGTAAACAGGACTGTAACCATGACCCTCGGTAAAGATTAATTTGTCACCTTGTCACTTTACTGCATAATAACATTATAGTGTTAATAATGCACTTTGTCACTTTATTTAAACACTGATAATCTGATTGTAAACAAGAGGTGATGCTTCATGCCATCACCTCTTGGTCTGCTATTTTTTTTATGTAAATGATTACTCAGCTGACTAGTAATTATCTACCTCTTCTTCCTTTTTTTTTCTACCATCTCACCCCTCCCCAGTTATGTTGTACTTCATGTCCCTTTTTTTCCTTTCTCTTCTCCTTCCGGCCCCATCTCCACAATCTGTTTACCCTACAACTGGCATAGAACCTTAAATTCCACAACCGAACAATACATATGATCTGGTTTTGCATTGCTGCAGCCCATTCCATCTTCACTCTCCCCTCCCCTCCCATCCTCCTTCTCTTTCCCCCAATATAGCACTTTAACTTTAAACCCTCAGCACTTTAATCGTAACCAGCACTTTAACTTACTCTGGCACTTTACCGCCTGAACTTTTAACTGCTAAATGTGAAACTATGTGTGTAATGTATTCACTATTGTAATATATGTAAATGTCTGTAAGATCGTGTTAGTATGAAGATTGATGTGTCAGGTTGTTCTCCTGTTCCTTCTATCTTAAATAGAAGCAAAATAACAAGAACAGAAACTTGCACGTTTTATTTGTATTTGTTTTAACTTGTTGTTTAACTTGTCTTTCTTTTATATTTTTAGCTGGGGGACTGCCAATGGAAACTAGCTCTGTAGCTAAAATTGGGTGCATTTGCATTTTTAACTCTAAATGTATATGAATGTACACTGTCCGTTCTCAAATAAACTGAATTGAATTGAATTGAATGTTGTGTGGTAAACTTTGGGTAGTTGAGATTTAAGAGGGGAGGGATGTAATGAAGTGAGTTGTTGCAGTATAAGGCCAATAGAGGGCATCGTTATTCAAAGCAGAGTTGCAGATTACTAGAAGATGTTCCCCCTTAAATTGGTCATGTTGTGATGTTGTAATGCTGGGTTCTGCAATAAAACAACTCAACTGAAGTAAAGTCTGCAGTGTATAATTGATATCCCAAGATATCACAGAAACCTTGAGCAGGAACTGGCTCATAAGGGGGGACCCTCCTGCCAGAGGCCAGCTGGGCAGTGCAGGAAAAAAGAAAATAGACAGAGAGAATGAATAACAGAGAAAGGAGAGACACAGACACAATGGCTAACTGGTCCACTACAGGGATGACTATATAAACAGATGTAGACAGCAGACGCTGAGGTGGTCGGGGGGGGCAGGATGTCAGCAAGCATATAGCAGACATCTACACAGACAGGTGGAAGCAGCAGTGGGATGATCAGAGGGGGGAACTGCAGGTCAGCACGCAGCTCCCGAAGCTCCGGCCTGCAAACATACACAAAAGAGAAAAAAGGGGGGGGGGGCAGACCAGCACAACAAACTACAAGAACGATGAACAACAATGATGGCTATGAGATACTTATAATAAATAAAAAATGGAAGAGGAGAAGAGAAGAAGGGAAGAGGAGAAGAGAAGAGAAGAAGGGTGAGAGGCACCGCCCAGTGGATCATGTCGGTGCCCCCCTGCAGCATAGGCCTATAGCAGCATATCTACCACGAAGCTATGTTTGAGACTAACTATTATAGTCTTGTTCTACAGCTGCAGCTACGACTACTGATTCTAACACACTAGAGTTTACACTAACTAGAGGTTTACTAAACACTAACTATAGGCTTTACTAAACAGAAAGGTTTTAAGTTTGGTTTTAAAAGTGGAGGTGGTGTAAGCCTCCTTAACCCAGATTGGAAGTTGGTTCCATAGTTATGGTGCCTGATAGCAGAAGGCCCGCCTTTCAAATCTACATTTGGATACTCTAGGAACTACGAGTAAACCTGCAATCTGAGAATGGAGAGCTCTGTTAGGAACATAAGGTACTATCAGGTCTTGCAAATATTGCGGAGCTAAGCTGTTCATAAGCTAAGCTAAGCTGTTTATACGCAAGTAATACAATTTTAAATTGGATTCTGAATTTTATGGGTAGCCAATGGAGTGAAGCTAACACTGGAGAGACGTGGTCTCTTTTGTTGATTCCTGTCAGCACTCGCGCTGCTGCATTTTGGATCAACTGGTGCCTATTCAGCAAATTACTTGGACTAATAAAACTGCTAATAAAACATTACAGTCATCTAGTCTAAAAGATACAAACGCATGAACGATTTTTTCTGCATCACCCTGCGAGAGGATTTTCCTAATCTTTGCGATATTACGGAGATGGAAAAATGCAATTTTACAAACCTGATTAATATATGGTATAAACAACAAATGCTGGCCGAAAACAACACCAAGGTTTCTCACAGTTGCACTGGAAGACATCGCAACACCATATTAAGCAGCGATGAACCAGCCCTCGCGCGTGCAATTTTCACCAATAACAGTCAAGGACTCAAAACGAAGTCTGATGACACCACCCACGACTCTCTATATCAAACCAATCAAAAGTTATGGCAGAAAGTAGGATCTATCAAATATGGACCAATCAGAAGAAGGGGGGCGCGCTTTTTGGCGTCTATCGTGGCCACGTTAACGCTTTTGACTGAGAAAAGTAATGCCCATCGTCACCCGACACACATTTTGATGTATAACACACCTGGGTGCACGTTACGGTTCGGGCCGCATTAACGGCCGAAGAAATGGCATAAATTGCGCCAATAATACATGATTAATTCAAAATGGCCGACTTCCTGTTCGGTTTCAGCCATGGCGCCAAGTGACTTTTCTTTAAGTTGCAACATGATACAGGTGTGTATATATCGCATTTAGGTTCAGATTTTGTTTGAAGACTGGAGTTTTCATTGCTGCCGAGGCAGACGGGCGTTCTCGGGACTGGGCAGACAGGCGTTCTCGGGAATGGGCAGGTTCTAGGGACGGGGCGGACCGGGTCCGGGGGGCCGCCTTGGGGGCAGACAGTCCACGACCACCACTGGAACAGGGACGGGTGCGTCCGGGACCATCACTGGAACAGGGACGGGTGCGTCCGGGACCACCACTGGAACAGGGATGGATGCGTCTGGGACCACCACTGGAACAGGGACGGGTGCGTCCGGGACCACCACTGGAGCAGGGATGGGTGCGTCCGAGACCACCACTGGAACAGGGATGGGTGTGTCCGGGACCACCACTGGAACATGGACAAATGCATCCGGGACCACCTCTGGAACAGGGACGGGTGCATCCGGGACCACCTCTGGAACAGGGACGGGTGCGTCCGGGACCACCTCAGGAACAGGGACGGGCTGTGGCTGTTGCCGCCGTTGTTTCCGATGAAGTTGAAAACACCTGGGCCCGCCTCGAGCCAGGCGTGTTCCCCAGAAGGGGGGAACAGGCCGGTGTGTGTCGGGGACCACCTCGGGAACAGGGACGGGTGCATCTGGGACCACCTCTGGAACAGGGACGGGTGTGTCCGGGACCACCTCAGGAACAGGGACGGGCTGTGGCTGTCGCCGCCGTCATTTCCGCTGAAGTTGAAAACACCTGGGCCCGCCTCGAGCCAGGCGCGTTCCCCAGAAGGGGGGAACAGGCCGGGGTGCGTCGGGGACCACCTCAGGAACAGGAAGAGGTGCGTCCAGGACCACCAGCGGAACAGGCTGGGGCTGCTGACATGTCCCTGTCCTCTTCAACAGTTGGTGGAAGAACTCCACTCTGTTGGGGTAAAAGAATTCCCACAGATCAAGAGTCTCTCCTGCTGGGTCCATAATGGCTGGTCGGACCCAGATGTAGAAGAGCAAGAGGCAGGAATTCCCAAAAACAGTGATTTATTAACTAAACAAAAAGCGCTGCTTAGCAAGATGGCAAAAACCCAGAACATGAAAAACTTGAAACACGGAGAGAGGATACAGTACGGACCAGCAGGGAGAAAGAGAAAGACAAGACCAGATATACACAAGGGTTAATGAGCAGTGTTGGGACTAACGCGTTATTTAGTAACGCGTTACAGTAACGCCGTTAGTTTTGCGGTAACTAATACTCTAACGCAAACTAAACTTTTTTTAATTCAGTAACGGAGTTACCGTTACCAAACGGTGCGTTACTACGTTATTTCTGGCTACAGTGAAGCCTTTTTTCCCCGCACGCGGAGACCGGAGGAAATGTAGTGTGGATGTGTGTGTGCTTTCAAAAACATGACGGTCATGGCGAGACCGCGGTGAAGTTAGTTTTACGTTGGATATTCGACAGAAATGCCGCCCCCAGAGCGAACGTCTGTCGAATATCCAACATAAAACTAACTTCACCGCGGTCATGGAGAGCCGAGAGACGGCGAGCTTCGCAACGTGGAGATATTGTAGCGTCTTTTTCTCCTAAAGCCATCGGTACAGCTGTGTTTTTTCGAGAGAAGAAAATAGTTATAGGTCGTTTTGTCGCTGTTTTTTCTTCTGGACAAAAAGATTCTTATAAACCGACATGCCACCATTGGTTATATTTGAGACTGTAATGAACAATTCATCAAAGAGTCCTGTTCCTGAGCTGCTGCTGAAGCTCATTGGCCGTTCTCAGCTTGTTGCTAAGCAACCAACATTATTGATACAGGAAGTGAAGAAGCGGGGAGACTGTCATTAGCCAATCAGAATGCAGAACACAAGGCACAATGCAAATCCATACAGTACCTGCTGAAATGAAGGCTAGAGGGGCATTGATGGGAGCATTTAAAAAAATGTTTTTATTTAAAGTAACTCAATAGTTACTTTTCATAGTAACGCATTACTTTTTGGTCTAAGTAACTGAGTTACTAACTGAGTTACTTTTTTAATGAAGTAACTAGTAACGGTAACTAGTTACTATTTTTCAGTAACTACCACAACACTGTTAACGAGACACAGGTGCAGACGATCAGGGCCGATGATAAACAGGAAAGTCAAACTAGAACTGAAACACAAAGACACGGGCTACAAAATAAAACAGGAAACTACCAAAATCATAACAGTTATTTTGATTAACGCCTCTATAACGCCGCATCTGGTAAACTTTTGGAGGGCGGGGAACTGTAACCAATTCTATTTTGCTAGGCAGCTTGTTAGAGTCGCCAATTACATAATGCATTCCTACAGTTTTATTGGCAGGCGTTGGTCCTCGAGAAGCAGCAGAGAAGTCTGTAAGACTGCAGCTCTGCATCCTGGCCTGGACCCTGGATTGTCAGGGGGAGTGTCTAATAACATTGGCCAGATTTCTAGAAATAAGAGCTGCACCATCCCGGGTGGGATGTATGCTGTCTCTTCTAATCAGACTGGGCTTTCCCCAAAACGTCTTCCAATTGTCAATAAAGGCCACATCGTTTTCTGAAAACCACCGCGACAGTCATCGGCGGAGCGATAACATCACTGGTCAGATTGGGGAGGGGACCAGAGAAACCTACGGAGTCCGACATGGTTTTGGTGTAGTTATACACCGACACAATATTAACTTTAGTTAGTTAACTAAAGTTAATTCACACATTCCAGTCTTAAAGTTTCCCTCATGGAGTTGGGATTGCTGGAGACGAGTCAGGTCTGGTTCTTCTCAAAGTGACTATTTAAGGACTATAGAGTCCTTTGTTCCTTGTTGTGCCAGACTCTGATGGGCCTCCCCTGAATTCTGCTTTGATGGTGCTTTCGACAGGTGGTTCCTCCCCAGGTGTAACTTATTCAGGGAGAGGTTGATGTGGATTCTACTGGTCCTGCTTTGAAGGACTCTCCCAAATTCTTCTTTGGTATGTCCCTTGGTACCTAGGTTGACTAATTCCCTTTAAGTTTTGATTGCTTTAACTTTGCCTTATATTCCTCTACTTTTAATCATTTAGCCTTAAAATTCCTTAGTTTCCATCCGTTTATACGTTTCCTAAATAATCCTATATTTCTTGTTTATTTTCTTACTTTTTCAATTTTCAAAGTATTTGAATGTTTAGATAAAGTTTGAAACGATAATTTTCATTGAAGTGCAACAAAATATTACATAAGAAAAAAAAACTCATGGTAAGGGAAAGGAAAGTAAGTGATAATGTTTGCCTGTGCTTCCTCTGAAGGATGGTATCAGTAAATATATCACTTAAAAAACAAAAGGGGCATGCAGGTGCCTATGGTCTTGTCAGCATAGCAAACTAAGCTAAAATTCAACGTCGCTGTCTGAAGATAAGCCATGGCTCCATTGTGGAGAAGCTCGTTCTCTTCATACATACACACAGGTCAAGTAATTGTCACACATTGTGGACATTTTGACTTATTCTAATCCCCTGTTATTTTCTCTTGCTCAGCGACCACAGTAGTCACCACTTTCCAGGAATAAAATGATGCTCAGTTCAGTGTGAAGTAACTGCACAGCAATGAGCTCATGATGGGGGTGTTCACAAAATTACCATAAAAGACCACAGACTGGATGTGTGATGGTTGTTTGAAAGAACTCATTTGAAAGACCATACTGAGTGGAACAAGACATAAGAGGAACTCAAAGGGATTTTTGTTCAACATATTTATAAGTTTCCACTATCTAGTACTAGTACTAGCAGCAGACAGCGGCCACGGTAAAGTCAGTTTTTTAGAATAGAGAGTACTTGAGTTTTGTTGTATACTAAAGTTGGTCGTATGCACATCTAGAAGTTCCAAGACACTAATGACTCAGTAAGACAAGATACATTCTTTTTCCAATAATAAGCATTAGAACAATGAGAATGCATTAAAAAAATGAATGGGGGTGGGGCTGCTTTGTCTTAGAAAGTCGACTGTGACTGAGCTTTTACAGATTTAAGGTTTTGTGGAATTGTATTTTTCCCCCCACCTAACCCTATCCTTGAGTAGGCAGTGACACCATAGGGTATGTAAGAAGTGGTAGTAACTCTGCGTCTCTTCTCCGTTCTGCAGCTGGGAGGTCATGTGGATGTTGTCAATTTCAAGCGGTTTTTTTTTAAATACAGATACTTGGCCCTGACATTTAGATTTTTCTGTTAGAGTAATTATACCTTCATTTTTTCCCTGTCCTTTTTCTTCCCAAGAAGCTGTAAAAATCAATGCACACTCACTGTTGCTGTTGAAATAACCATGTTAATGGATCGAAAGTTACGCCTGTAACTACGGTTCTATGAGTCCCGGATGACCGCCAGGCGGTGCTATAAGCACTGGATATCTCCCCTCGCGCATGCGCATGTCGAGTACAATACCAACAATGTCACGTCACCCGTGACCCCTGCATGACCCCCGGAAGGGGTATATCTTCCGGCGTCAAGCATGGGATCGACTCCTAGAATCTTCTCGCGAGAGCACGAGGATTCGGAGTGACCGGCAGGCCTGGCGGTCATCCCGGACTCATAGAACCGTAGTTACAGGCGTAACTTTCGTTCTATTTCGTCCCTACTGACCGCCAGGCGGTGCTGTAAGCACTGGATGACGAATACCAACAATGTCACATAGAATCCCGGTCACTTACCTCACTGACCAGGGGCAGAAGGACCCGGGAGTAGAACCACGCCCAATGGTTGGGTAGTGGCGACATTGATCCGGTAAAATCTGGAGAACGTGTCCGGCGACGTCCACGAAGCCGCTGCGCAGATGTCCTCCAGATGCGCCCCCTTCAGGGCAGCCAAAGAAGCCGAAACGCTTCTGGACGAGTGGCACCTCACCCCCACTGGTAAGGGGCGGCCACTGGCCCTGTAGGCGTGCTCGACGGTGTCCACCACCCAGTGGGACGGCGCAGTCCAGAAACAGCACGCCCCCTGTTGGGGCCACCATGGCAGAGAACAAGCTGCTCCGACCGTCGCACAGGCGCGGTAGCATAAGCAGCGAGGGCCCATACGGGGCACAAAGGGCTCGGCCCACTCTCTGCAGGCTCGAGGTCGAACCCGCCAAGCTGGATAGGCCGATTAGAACGAGTGCGTGGCAGGACCTTGGGGAGGAACGCCACGTTCGGCCACAACGTAGCCCCTGAGCTGACTGACAGGGCATGTAACTCACCGACTCGCTTTGCCGATGTCATAGCGAGGAGAAAAGCTATCTCCATAGAGAGCCACTTCAAGGGCCCAAAGGGTGGAGAAGAGAGGGCACCTAGCACCATGGACAGGTCCCACACTGGGGCCTTTGGGCTCCTCGGGGGGGGCGCAGCCTCGGAGCCCCCCTGAGAAAGAGAAACCAGCCAGTGGCACTCTCAACCAGGGCATGTTGCGACGAATGACCGCCACATACACCCTTTGAGTGGACTGAGCACGGCCACCATCCAGGAGGGACCGAAAGGAACCCCAGGATCGTGGCCACACGATCCTGCACACCAGGCAGAGAATCTCCCCCACTCGCACTTCCGGGAGCAAGCCTTAGTGTCTCTCCAACAGGCCTGTAACTCCTTCAGGTAGTTCTCCAAGTAGTGAACAGCAAAGGCTGTGGAGGCCGGCCGGCGCCTGAAGAAGGCACTTGCAGGAGCCGGCTCCGCCTGCTGTGGGATGTCCAGCCGCAGGCGATCTATGGCCAAGCGCATGACAGCATGCATGGAGCCAAATAGCAAATAATATATATCTCTTACTCTGGAAACATGGAGCGCTTACACTCCAGCAAAGGATTTGTCAAAAAACAAAACAAAAAACAACACTACACAATAAGCAGAGCGCTAACAATGCAGCCAATCAGAGTGAGACCATATCCTGGGGGGAGGCAGCGCGTACGCAGCCTACACCAACAGAGGTCCTAATCATTAATAATATACACGCTGGCAGCCGGGAAGCGCTAACGCGACCCTCCAGCTGAGAAAAGAAAATGCCAGGAAATAAAGAAACCGGGTGCGCGAACACAGCCGTATCAATAAACAATAAACAATGCAAAGAACTTGTAATCACATATCTCGTCCCAGCTAGAGGGGAGTGACAGCACCGGCTTACCAGCGAACACAAGGACGCATCGCGTCCACGTGCTAACAAATTCCAAAGAAAGTTTTGCCGTTGCAGTTCCTGGAGGGTGAATTGTCCGCTGCTCCGACCGACAACGGTCACGGAACTACCAGCGACGAACTACAAGTTAGATTTGTTGAAATGCGGTTTCAACGCTTCCAAAGCAAACCTGCGCGCGAGAAGATGAAAAGGAACTGATCCTCTGATGACGCCGGAAGATATCGACTTCTCCGGGTCATCCAGGGGTCACAGGTGACGTTGTTGTTATACATACTCGAACTGTGCATGCGCGAGGGGGAATATTCAGTGCTTGAAGCAATGACAGACAATGCTTCACAAGAGGAAGCAAATAGCAAAT
This sequence comes from Cololabis saira, assembly GCF_033807715.1. Classification (NCBI taxonomy): domain Eukaryota; kingdom Metazoa; phylum Chordata; class Actinopteri; order Beloniformes; family Belonidae; genus Cololabis; species Cololabis saira. The sequence continues at coordinate 38,999,657 of NC_084605.1, forward strand.
GAAATTGAAACTGATATTTTAAAGTCTAAAGTCCTTTTGTGATTTAAACTACTTAGTCACATTTCAGGAACATGGTCACCTCTCAAGCATAAAAGATTCTTTTGTGCAAAAACTCTTCAGCTAACATCCAACAAAACGTTTGCTGAGGTTTTTTTTATTTCACAACGTACATTTTCATTCCTTGTAAGATTGTTTTTATTAAGTCTGCTTTGCTCTGTTTTATGAGAATGATATAAAGCTGAAAATAATGATAAATGGTGTTTTGGATCTGGACCTGTTGCACAATTTGTGCATCATGAAAAAAACAACTTTTATAATGGAACATTTTTACTAAGAATATGATCTTTTCTTTTTTGTTGTGTACTATTTTTTTATAACAAAACTTTTACTCAAGTGGCTAAATTAAGTAGATCTTGCTGGAATCCCTGCCTGGCAAAAACGAATCATTATTCAACCTACACTTTTAATTTCTTCCCTAATCATTTCCCTCTGTTACCCATCCCCTCAGAGTCCTCTTTTCTGCTTCCCTTCTCTTAACACGACGCAGAAATATCCTGGATGCATGAACTGAACTGATGTCATTGCACCCGCAACCATACTTAACACATTTAGTTAATATAGGCTCTTCTCTTCTGTTCCAGCTCATTTAAGTTTTCTCCATCTATCTCTCTCTCCTTCTATTCCACTGCCTCCTTCCCTCTTTCCCCCCATGGAGCAGAGGTCTAGTGAGACACAGGGAAAAAGAGATTAGTGTCTGCTTGGTTCATTTCAGTGCCTCCAAAGAATCGCAGGCTAATCCTGGCCTCAGCTGCCTGGATGCTTCTGATCTGTTTGCACTCAAAGTCTGTGAGAGTTGGGCACAATTGTGCCACAGAGATTCCTCAAAAGCAGCCGAAAAGAAGGCTTTGTCCCCACACGTAGCGTTAATTTCTTCATGATCTAGGTGTCGATGCTACCTTTTTCTGGGTTTAAGCCAGCTTGACTTACAGTATATATTAGCTGAACCCCAGAAGCAGAACTGTGAAATACACTCAGGAGCAGAACATTGTTATTGTCCCTATTCCTTATATTTATATTTATCCAACCGGATGCTTAAGACAGGATATTCTTTAAGACTTTTTGGAAAGGAGCAAGCATTTAAAAAATATATATATAGCAGCTATATAGCTGAATCATTTGTCTTAACCAGTCAAACCAACAAACTGCTACCAGCAGACTGCATTAATAAATCAATCTTTATTTAATAGAGGTCGATATATGCATCCATTTAAAAAAAGTTCAGCTTGTAGCTAAATTTTTTATTTAGCCCTCCGTCCATTTGACTTTGAAACCCTTGCTCTATTAAGTCAAGACTTTAAAAGAAAAATGTTCAACCAATAAAAGTATTGGCTCTTTTTCAATTAAGAGAAACTGTTGAGTTGTGCTATTGCTGATGCTGCTTCAGCTTGTACACTAATGTCTTCGAAAGCAGTTGTTGATTGTCTGCACGCCTAAAAGCCACCTGTTAGTGCCTGGTAACAAAGCTGTTTGGGTTGAACTGCTACCCCTTGTCCACAAACACATAGCCTGAAGCACATCACCCCACATCACCCGTTACCCAATCAGGCTTGCTGATTGGGTAACGTACTGCGTCACGCATCGCGTCACTTCCTGGTGTTGCGGTCTGTTGCTGCTGCACGGCGTGCAGGCACAGATCCCTCCCGACTTTTTTGTCTTAAACTTAGACTGTTTTCTGGTAAAATAGCACTATATCTGGTACATTACTGTCTTTATTTCAACACTCGCTCATTTTCTCTTCCGTAACTTTCACTGTCACCAATCACCGATACATTTTCTGTCCGTTAGCCTCCGTTAGCATCTTAGCATGGCCTCTCCGGCTCCCACCGCTTCACCTCTTTCCTGCTCAGTGTGTGAAATGTTTAGTTATTCCTCTGCCTCCTTTAGTGAAGACGGTAAGTGCTTAAAGTGTAGCTTATTTGCAGGGCTGGAGGCGAGGCTCAGTCAGTTAGAGGTCCGGTTCGGCCAACTAGACCATAGTCCGATAGAATCCTCTGCGGACCGGCCCGTAGCAGCTGAGCGTAGCCGCTCCCCTGCAGCTCCCCGGCAGCTGGCCAGGCAGGGCAGCTGGGTGACGGTTCGGAGGAAGGGTAGTCTTAAAGGGCTCACAGAACACCACCACCCGCTTCATGTGTCTAACCGTTTTTCCCCACTCAGCGACACATCTGTTGAGAAACCGACCCTGGTGATTGGAGACTCTATTGTGAGACATGTGAAGCCGACTCCAGAGACCTTAGTTAGGTGTATCCCGGGGGCCAGAGCGGGCGACATAGAAGCAAATTTGAAGCTACTGGCAAAGGGTAATCGTAAATATGGTAAAGTTATCATCAATGTCTGAGCTAATGACTCCCGTCTTCGCCAGTCGGAAGTAACCAGAATGAATATTGTCTCGGTGTGTAACTACGCCAAAACCATGTCGGACTCCGTAGGTTTGTCTGGCCCCCTCCCCAATCTGACCAGCGATGACATGTTTAGTCGCATGCTCTCGCTCCGCCGCTGGTTGTCTCAGTGGTGTTCAGAAAACGACGTGGACTTTATTGACAACTGGGAGACATTTTGGGGAAAGCCCGGTCTGATTAGAAGGGACGGCATTCATCCCACCCGGGATGGTGCAGCTCTTATGTCTAGAAATCTGGCCAATGTTATTAGACACTCCCCCTGACAATGCAGGGTCCAGGCCAGGATGCAGAGCTGTAGTTTAACGTACTTCTCTGCTGCTTCTCGAGGACCAACGCCTGCCAACAAAACTGTAGGATTGCATTATGTAATTAGCGACTCTAAAACTGTAGGATTACATGATATTGGCGACTCTGGCCAGGTGCCTAGCAAAATAGAAGTGGTTGCAGTTCCCCGCCCTCCAAAAGTTCACCAGGTGCAGCGTTATAGAGGCGTTAACCAAGATAACCTTGTAAAAATTAAAACCAATGTACATTTGGTACCAATTACAGACCGAAAAATTAGATGCGGACTACTAAATATACGATCATTAAGCTCTAAGTCTCTGTTAGTAAATGATATAATTACAGAGAGCAGGAGTGATATTTTCTGCTTAACAGAAACATGGTTACAGGAGGAAGAGTATGTTAGTTTGAATGAATCAACTCCGCCCGGCTACTTTAATCATCACATTCCTAGAAGCACGGGCCGAGGCGGAGGAGTCGCAGCAATTTATAACTCCGGTCTCCAAACAAAAATTGAACCTAAGTGCAACTATAATACATTTGAAAGCCTCATGCTTGGTCTGAAATTTCCGAGCTGGAAATCAGAGAAGCCAGTTGTGTTAGTGGTAGTGTACCGGCCCCCTGCTGGTGCGTATCTGGAGTTTTTGTCTGAATGTTCAGATTTCCTTTCTGGATTATTGATCAGCACAGATAAATTCATCATAGTGGGTGATTTTAACATTCATATGGATGTTGAAAGCGATAATCTTAAATTAGCCTTCGATTCTCTTCTAGAATCAATGGGTATCTCACAAAAAGTGGATAAACCGACGCACTGTTTTAATCATACTCTCGATCTCGTTCTCACCTACGGTGTTGAAACTGATGGTCTGTTGGTGTCACCTGTAAACTCCCTTTTATCCGACCATTACTTAATAACGTTTGAATTTAATTTTGTTGATGTTGAAGTGCAAAATAGGAGGTATTATTTTAGCAGATGTTTGTCTGATGAAGTTATTGTTAAATTTAGGGAGGCCATTGCTTATCTTACGACAGTGCGAAATAGTGATGTAGTCGAGGCCAGTGACCTGGGTTCTACCTCTGCAGATGTTGATTTCCTTGCTAGTAACACTGCTGATTTGTTGCATTCAGCTTTAGATGAAGTTGCTCCTTTGAAAAGGAGGGTTTCTAGCCACAGGAGCTTAACTCCCTGGTATAATTCAGATATCCGCATGTTGAAACAAAACGTGCGCAAAATGGAAAGGAAGTGGTACTCTTGTAGGTCTGTAGACTCTCATCGTGAATGGAAAGATATTCTAATAGTATATAAAAAAGCCATTCGCAAAGCCAGAACAGCTTATTATTCAACGTTGATAGAGGATAACAAAAGTAACCCACGTTTTCTGTTCAGCACTGTAGCCAGGCTGACAAAGAGTCACAACTCTGTTGAACCGTGCATTCCTGCAGCTCTCAGTAGTGAGGACTTTATGAGCTTCTTTAACAGTAAAATCACGAGAATTAGAGAAGAAATCAACCAGCCGGTTGTAGGTGTTTCTTCAGCTTTAGCGACTTCCCTAGGCTCTGACTTGTCTGTAGACTGTTTTGATCCTATAGACCTCCCTGAGCTGACTTCACTCGTTAATAGAGCTAAGTCAACCACATGTATGTTAGACCCCATCCCAACTCGACTATTCAAACATATTTTTTCTCTTATTGGTACGACAATACTGGACCAAATTAACTTATCCCTAAGTTTAGGATATGTACCACAGGTTTTCAAAGTCGCAGTAATTAAACCTTTACTTAAAAAACCTTCTCTTGACCCAGACACCTTAGCTAATTATAGACCAATTTCCAACCTTCCATTTGTTTCTAAAATTCTGGAAAAGGCAGTTTCAAGCCAGTTATGTGACTATTTGTATAGAAATGATCTGTTTGAAGTCTTTCAGTCAGGGTTCAGAATGCATCATAGCACAGAGACAGCACTTGTTCGAGTCACGAATGACCTCCTTATGGCCTCAGATAAGGGATTAGTGTCCATACTGGTTCTACTGGACCTCAGTGCTGCTTTTGACACTATAGATCATGGCATTTTACTGCACAGGTTAGAGCATGTTGTTGGGATTAAAGGGACAGCTCTATGTTGGTTTAAATCATACCTATCTGACAGGTTCCAGTTTGTTCATGTACATGAGGTTTCTTCAGAACAGTCAAGGGTCTGTTATGGTGTTCCGCAGGGTTCAGTGCTAGGGCCAATCTTGTTCAGTTTATACATGCAGCCGTTGGGAAGTATAATCCAGAATCACGGCATACACTTTCATTGCTATGCTGATGATACGCAGCTCTATTTGTCTATGAAGCCGGATGAAACAGAACCGTTAGTTAAACTTCAGGCATGTCTTAGGGACATCAAGGACTGGATGTCCAGAAATTTCCTGCTTCTGAATTCAGATAAAACAGAGGTTATCATTCTTGGTCCAGAGCATCTTAGGAAGGGATTAGATGGTGTTGCGATGGCTTCCAGTGCAACTGTGAGAAACCTTGGTGTTATTTTCGATCAGGATTTGTCGTTTAAACCATATGTCAATCAGGTTTGTAAAATAGCCTTTTTCCATCTCCGTAATATTGCAAAGATTAGGAAAATCCTCTCGCAGAGTGATGCAGAAAAACTAGTTCACGCGTTTGTATCTTCTAGACTAGATTACTGTAATGTGTTGTTAGCAGGATGTCCAAGTAATTTGCTGAATAGGCTCCAGCTGATCCAAAATGCAGCAGCACGAGTACTGACAGGAATTAGCAGGAGAGACCACGTCTCTCCAGTGTTAGCGTCGCTCCATTGGTTACCCGTAAAATTCAGAATCCAATTTAAAATTTTATTACTTGCGTATAAAGCCCAAAATGGCTTAGCTCCGCATTATTTGCAAGACCTGATAGTGCCTTATGTTCCTGTCAGAGCTCTCCGTTCTCAGAGTGCAGGTTTACTCGTAGTTCCTAGAGTATCTAAATGTAGATTTGGAGGGCGGGCGTTCTGCTATCAGGCACCACTACTATGGAACCAACTTCCAATCTGGGTTAAGGGGGCTGACACCACCTCCACCTTTAAAACTAAACTTAAAACATTTCTGTTTAGTAAAGCCTATAGTTAGTGTTTAGTAAACCTCTAGCTGGTGTTGGTAAATCTCTAGGTAGTGTAAACTTTAGTGTGTCAGAGTCGCTCCTGTGGTTTCTTGTGCTGACCCTGCACCCCAACCTGGGACTTGCTGATTGGGCCGGAGCTTGGGGAGCTGCGTGCTGGCCTGCGGTCCCCACCCCCGGTCATCCCGTTGCTGCTTCCACCTGCCTGCTGTGCTGTTGCCGTCCCTGACCCACCAGTCTGGCCTTCGGCAGGAGGGTCCCCCCTGATGAGCCTGGTCCTGCTCAAGGTTTCTTCCCTCCTAAAGGGGAGTTTTTCCTTGCCACTGTTTGGCTTAAAGTTTTTCTCCCACTAGGGGAGTTTTTACCTGCCATTGTTTATGTAATAACTGCTCGGGGGTCATGTTCTGGGTATGGGTCTCTGTAAAGCGTCTAGAGACAACTCTGTTGTATTAGACGCTATATAAATAAAATTGAATTGAATTGAATTGAATCACATCCATTAGCTCCAGTGCTGGACTCAACTTTGTCAACTTGTGGTCAAATGTTACTCCGAAACAAATTAGTCAAATGCTTGCTTAGTCAAATTATTACTTAAGTGAAAGTAAAGTATTTTGACAGTACACAAAATATTAAACTATATTTTCACAGTACCAATGCAAATTGCTTATCATTGTGGGTTTGGATTTGAAGATGCCATCATACACCTGGTTCATTTAGTTAACAGATTCTGTACAAAAGGAAATTGTTAAATCTGAGTCCATTGCTGGGGCCCACAACATTGTTCTTCATTGGTATTGTATTCGTGTGATGAATATTTGTATGTTGGGCACAAAGATTTGTCCTTCAAATCAAATAAGGAACATTATGTCTGTGAAAAACTTCACTCAAACTGCATTCATTTTATTTATATTCAAGACTGGATTAAGGCTTTTTCTTTTTCGTAGGCTTTCCCAAAACAAGCTTGAAAATCCTCCAGTTGTTCCAAAATGCTGCAGCAAGGGTTCTGAAACAAAGTTACTTTTACACCCTGACCTGAATCCCTCCTGCATCCCAAATAAATACATAAATAAATAAGGAAAAGCTATGGGGAAAGCTGGGAATGCTGGGACCTTCCACCCTGCATGCCACATCCGTCTTTTATTTAATCAGCACTCAGACAGACACATTTCCCAAAAAAACACACACACATAATTTAGAAACTTATATTTGAATATATTTGACAGGAATGCAGAAGGATTGGCTGTTGATTGGTGGGCGTTTGGGGGTTATTCTGCCTGGGGTGGTCCCAGGGCCCTGGGGGGCCTTCGGGTAGGGTCGTGTGTTGGCTTGTAGCTAGCTGGCGCATCCTGATATGTGGGGGGATGTTGTGCGGCTGTCCTGGTGTAAGCTTTTTTTGCGGGTTGTCCCTTCTTGTTTGTTGCTGCTGTTGTCTAGGGTCCGGGCGTTGGGTGTTGGCCTTCTTGGCCCTCCTGGTGTTTGTCATGGTGCCCCTGTTCTTCCTTCCTCCCCCCTCTACCTCTCTGCTGTCTTCTTCCCCTTTCATCTGTTGGCATTTGGCAGGATAGCAGGGGTGGTGTCGCTGCAGCTAGGTTGCTTGTGGTGGTGGTCTGTTGGGTCAGCTTTTGGGAGTGTAAATGCCATGGACCAGGGCGCAGCAGTCTAGGGAGCCCCAGTTCCTTGGGTTCTGGCCCGGGCACCCTGCCCCAACTTTCTTATTATGCTTCTACTAAACACTGGTTTGGGTGGCCCTAAAGATTCACCTAAAGGCTTATTCATGCTCAACACAGATGACTGATGTGCACATGGACAGGCCCTTTTTTTCCTTCTTCTCTGTCATTTAAGTGCAGAATTTGGTCAGTTTTCAGGTCCCTTGTAGATTTGTCATAGCTGCAGGCATATCTAAGACATCACGTTGCCTGGGCACAGGGACAAGCAGTTATTAAATAATGACGCTTTTCCACTATTGTCTTTTTCCACTAGTACCTACTCAGCCCGGCTCGGTTCCACTCGGTTTGGCACTTTTCCACTAGGGGTCTACCTGTGCCGAGTTGATACTTTTTCTGTAACTACTCTACCCAGATTCTAAGCGGGCTGAGTCGGCTGTATCTGACGTCATCACATTACACGCCATTAAAAAACACGCCATACACAATCAAATACGTCACAGCAGCTTCTCCAACCTCCTACTTCTGCTCCAGGTGCTGAATTGTTATGGAAAAGAAACCAGGCCGAGTTGAGTCGAGCCGAGCTGAGATGAGTAGAGCCGAGTAGGTGCTAGTGGAAAAGTGCCATAATAATAGTTAGGAGGAGGGAGTTCAAAGATGGCGAAGGATAAATTGAGGTGTGTCTGGGACAAATTTGTACATACAGACAACAAAGCAATGAGCAAAAGGAGTGGTGATGCAGCCGATAGGTGTTCAGAGCCACCTACTGTATCCTTTGTCGTCTTGCTGTGTATTTAGTTTGGTTCTAATATCTGTCTATATAATATAATATAATAATATAGTATATTGTCTAATATATTTCTGGTTTTTCGTGCACTATTAATGACAACATTAATAGAAATCTCATCTCAAAACTTCCACTGATTCTTGTTATCTTTTCATGATCATATCTCCAGTCAAAGCATGCTTAAACAACAAATATCAGCAGGCAGAAGTTGTGAACGGCGATATACTACACTGTTTCCAAATAGAATAGGTTCAATGTATTCAGAGTAAATGTTGAATTGTTGAATGACTGACACAAATTCCACATTTCAAACATCATATTTAAAGTCAGTCACTGCATTTGTACAGTGATTTTCTCATAATACACTATTGAGTCAATCTTTCCAACGCTGAATCTATTAGGCACAATTTACACTAATGGCATAACTTGATGTAATCCAGATTTCTTTCCTCCTCCATAAGATATGACCAGCAGTAACAAACGCATGTGAATTTGTATATGCTCAGACCGGTCTTGTTTGAATAGTGTCAATAAAAAATGCAATGGTGTGCAAGAGATATAAACACAGGTGGACCGGTTCTCTTCTTTCATCTTATATGAATAATCCTTTGCTGACCGCCAAGAATAATTCAGAAAGCAATGAATGAGATGATAGCTTCTGTTTTTCAAAACATCAGAAAATGCTTGGTTGACAAGGAGCCTTTTAATGAACCAACTGGCAGGGCAGCTTGAATGTTTAGAGGTTGGCAATATTTGAGTCTTTCTGTGTGTAGTTTGAATGCTCTCCCCATGCTTGCATGTCTTTTTTTCTGCAGGTACTCTGGCTTCCGCCCACAGTCCACAAACATGTATCTTAAATGTATCTTAAGTTGACTGATGATACTAAATTGCCTGTGAGTGTCAGTGTGTATGGTTTGTTTGTCTATGTTTGGCCCTTTTGGACAGAGAGAGCTGAGATAGGCTCCAGAAGATCCCTATGACCCTGCATTGGAATAAGTGGGTATAGATAATTGATTGATGAACCAACTGGAACACTAACAAACCCTTCAGAGGCACTTCAAATCAAAATAGGTTCATATATTACACTATTTTGTTTTTTTCTTCACCAACATTCATTGAAAATAGTACTTGTTTTGCCACTCTACTTTCTCTGGGTCAGTAGCCACACCTATCTGTCTTTCATGTTTTTTCCCCAAATGGTATACAGTATAAACGAATATGGATCCCTTTAAGAAGTTGATGGAGTTAAACAACAAACAAACAAAAGGCCTCAACAGACCGGTGTCATCCAGGGATTTCAAAATGATTCAAAAGTCAATCCTTCTGACCCGTCATTATGGGTTACTGAACAAGCCATGATGTAAATTCATCACATCTCCAAAGGTAGTGAACTAAATATGAAACGAAGAACTTTCGCAGCTACACTAAAAAAAACTAGGTTACGTGCCATGTTGCCATGGGAACCCTGACAGCAGGATATCATTTTGTCCAATCACTCCCACACTGTTCATTGTGTCATTGTGTTTCAAAGATAAAATGTAATAATGTGGGGACTGTCAGCTGCACTACTTTTTGGACAACACAAAATGGTTAACACAAGTTTCAAGTTTCGGACATTGTGTTCTTATCTTATACTTTGTTCCGAGCTCCAGTCATTCCAATGTGTTGATATTCAATAAATAAATAATGGAAGGCAGGTCAGAAAATAAGTTATTTAAGTGAATATTCAATCAATAAAACAAACACAATTGGCTCAAAGACATTGGCTCATAGTATTTCTTTGTTTTATTATTGACCTGTTTTGCCTCTTTTAAATTTGCTGCATTTATAATTTTTTTCAATCTTTGTTTGCAGTTTTACCCTTCAATTCCACTTCAATGCCCTTCATATGTCCGAAATATGTCGGATGCCCCCTGGGTGTTCAATGCAAGGAGGTAAGTTCTTTACAAAAGAGCTGGAGCCTCATTTATAAAAGAGTGTGTAGCCTCCTGGCGGTGCTGGACCCCCCCGGGGAGGGGGTAACGGTGCGTGAATGTGCGTCTTTGTCGGTGAGAATGCGGTATGGAAGGGTCCTGCCATGGAGGATTTGGGCCTCCATTGGCAGGACAACAAAATTTTATAATGTATTAATATTATTACTATACAAAGATGGTTATTATTATTATTATTATCATCATTATTGTTGTTAGTATATTATATTATTATTATGATTATTATGATTATTATTATTATTATTATAATAGAAATCGGATAGATGAATGGATGAATGAATGGGATGCCTGGGTCTGGGTCCCTCCGTTGTCGGGCCCGCGCGGGTGTCGCCTTGTTGGGGGGTTCCCTCTCTCCAGGCCCGTCTCCGGTCCCCCCCCCCTCTTTGTTGGGGGGTTCCCTCTCTCCAGGCCCGTCTCCGGTCCCCCCCCCCTCTTTGTTGGGGGGTTCCCTCTCTCCAGACCCGTCTCCGGTCCCACACCCCTCCTTGTTGGGGGGTTCCCTCTCTCCGGGCCCGTCTCCGGTCCCCCCCGCTGCCTCCGCGGCGGGGGGTGCTCCTCTGGTCCTGGAGGGCCGCTTTTGTGGGGGCGGGTGCACCTGCCCGCGTCGGCGCCCGGGGCGGCTCTGTCTTTCCGGGCCGGCTGGCCCCTCGCCGGGTGGGGGTCGTTGGCCTGGGGGTGAGGGCCTCCTGACCACACACACACACACACACACACACACACACACACACACACACACACACACACACACACACACACACACACACACACACACACACACACACACACACAGCCACACATATACATACACATAGCCACATATATGCATACACACACACACACACACACACACACACACACACACACACACACACACACAGACACAGACACACACACACACACACACACACACACACACACACACACACACACACACATACATATACACATAAACACACACACATAGCCACACAGACATATACATACACGCATACACACACATAGACATATACACTGGCTTGTTCACCTGCATGCTTGTTCTGTAGTTTTTGGGGTTAGTTAATCACGGTAGCTTAGCTCAGACTGTGATTGGATCTCGAGATTTGGGATGATTGCTGCTCGTGTTTTGGTGGGTTCCGTGTTGGTTTCGTGTTTTGTTTGTGGTTTTTGTTGCAGATTTCCAGTGCTCGACGTGTGCCTCCATGTGTTCTTGCTTCCTGGTTTAGCAGCGGATGTCACCCCCCCCCCTGGCTTGAAAGGGGGGGGGGGCGGGGGGTGACAGACAGATCAAGGGGCCGCTCTCAGGGCTGGGCAGACAGATCATCCGAGGTGCAGGCAGGATCCATGGAACGTACCAGGGTGCCGGATGAGGGGCAGGCGGAGTCCTGGACCTGGCCTTTTGGGCTGGCTTCGGCGCAGGCAGAGGAAAGGAGGAAGGATTGGGATGTGTTAGGGACCACCCCTGGAACAGGGACAGGCTGGGGTGCGTCCAGGACCACCTCAGGAACAGGGACAGGAGGGGGGTGCCGCCGCCGGCGTCTCTCTTGTCTGCACTGAGCCTGAACACTCTTGGGCCCACCTCGAGCCAGGCGTGCTCCACAGAAGGAGTCCTCTTCCTCCATACGTGTCATAGTTTTCTTTGCCTCCCGGCAGAATAACTCCTAGAGTGTAATGTATTCCCCTGCTGGGTCCATGTTTGGCTGGTCCGTTCTGTCACAAACTGGTTGTTTAGGACCCAAATGCAGGAGAGTTGTTATTCATTATTAATAACTCTCTAATAACTGAACCAGCATCCACCTTTGTGGCACAACACCATGAACAGGACCTATGTCAAGGTGGTGTTTATACCTGGCTATTGTAATTTGTGTTGCTTTGTAATCACACCATCCTATGTTAGGTGGGTGGTGTGGGTTCTATTCTGCAGCTGTAAATAGTTGAATGTCACAAAGTGGTTGATTAGGACCCAAACGCAGGAGAGACCAGGAGGCAGGAGCTCCAAAAAAGGTGGTTTATCAAGTCAAAACCAAACCAAAAGCGCTGCAGAGCAGGCTTAAAAAAGACACGAGAGCAAAAATCCAAAAGCATGACAGGACACACAGAGGGTGGAAACAGTACGGACCAGCAGGAAGCAAGGGAAAGACAAGACAATATGTACACAGAAGGGTTGATGAGCTACAGGTGCAAACAATCAGGGCAGATGGGAACAAGGGAAGTCAAGAGGGAACTGAAACACAAAGACATGGGTTTCAAAATAAAACAGGAACTGAAACCAAACCTTGACAGTTGGAGATGATAGATGTTGCGCAGTTATTTCCAAAAACCTTGCTACATTATATCTTTCTACCTGGCTTGGAAACAACAAGTAGTGGGAAATGATTCAATGTGTAGTTACATTTCTGAGGTGGTGCACATCAGGGTTCCCCACTGTTGCAGACATACATTGTCAATTCAACGTATGGCAAGCATGGCATTAGCTTTGAGCACCCTTTTGCTGTGTCAAATTAAACAAAAAGGCTGTGAAAGGCCTTCAATTTATTGCAAGAGTGATGTATAATTAAATGAACAGGCCCTCGCACCCTCGCACCCTCTTGCACGTTCAGGCGTGCTGCAGTGGAAGGCCTGGACATTTAGTGGATGACACCAGCCACAACTCTCTATATCAAACCATTCAAAAGTTATGGCAGAAAATCGGAACTATCACATATCGACCAATCAGAAGAAGGGGCCGGGCTAATTCATGCCAATGAAGGTCAAGTACTCAAAACCGAGTCAGATGACACCACCCACGACTCTCTATGTGAAACCATCCAAAAGTTATGGCAGAATGTAGGAACTATCACATATGGACCAATCAGATGAAGGGGGGGCGCGCTATTTGGCGTCTAGCGTCACCACGGTAACGCTTTTGACTGAGAAAAGTAATGCGCGTTGTCGCAGGATGGAGATGCACATTTCGATGTATAACACACCTGGGTGCACGTTACGGTTCGGGCCGTATGAACTGCCGAAGGAATGGCATAAATCGCGCCAAAATTACACGATTAATTCAAAATGGCCGTCTTCCTGTTCGGTTTCGGCCATGGCGCCAAGAGACTTTTCTTTAAGTTGCGACATGATACAGGTGTGTACCGATTTTCGTGCATATATGTCAAACCGTATTGTGGGGCTTGAGGCACAAAGTTTTCTAGGGGGCGCTGTTGAGCCATTAGGCCACGCCCATTAATGCAAACCATGAAATATCAAATTTGGCTTGCGTGCAAAATTTGGTGACTTTTGGGGCACGTTTAGGGGGGCAAAAAGGCCCTCCTTTCGTCAGAAGAAAGAATAAAAAGTTCCTACAGATACAATAGGACCTTCGCAGTGTAAGTGCTCGGGCCCTAATAATTTAGCAAACAGTTTAACATGTATTTTGAGACATTAAAAAGTCTAACCTCTGGCACTGGCATTAGGGCATAGATCCTCTCTCTAGACTTTCCACATGACATTTCCAAATTAAAAGATCTCCAAAATTTGCACAAAAGGCTAAATACCTTTATAACCAAGCTGGTCTTAATTTCACTACATTTTACCCAACTGTGGCTCTAAACCAATTAAGATTACATGTTTCTTCAAAGGCAAGGTGATACCTTCTGGAATTTGCGTAGACAATAAAGGATTTATAAATCAATTTGCCACATTGGAAGCTACATTACAGAATTGAAATAGTCTATTCACAGTAAGGGATTTAATAAGACCAGCAAAAAAATGCAGCGAGTAATTTAATTGTTTCATTCAAATGAAGCACTTGGTGTCCTCTGGGTCTGGTTGATTATCAAAGGGTCCTTTCAATCCTCCAGCTGTACAGCTCAGTGTGTGTTGCAATAATGGCTTTCAGCTTCAGCCAGACAGTTATTCTGTACTGGTAATGTATCTTACTCAACCAAAACAAGCTGCTGAACTAACAGGAAGCGTCTGCGTCTGTAGGGAAACAAAATGAGCTGTCTTGTGAATGTTGGGCTTTCCCATGAATGTCGAGCTTATGATAGAGAGTTTCTATCATCTTATTGCTTTCATAAAAACATAAAGCCTTATTTGAATCAGTCAGGCTATAATGGTCCTGAATAACTACTGAACTGTAACAATGTTTAAGACTTCTGATGTTCCATGGTCCTTTTCCTCATATTGTCTCCCATCTTCCATCGCCCTCACTGCAGCCCTCTGATCATGTTAAATTGGCCACCTGCTCTCCTTAGATTAACGTCTCCTTGTGTAATCCCATTAAGTACCCCATGTCTCTGCCGGCTGCTCATTGCTCCTCCACCACTCCGCCACACCACAACAGAGTGTGGAGTCGGCTCAGGCAGCGAGCCTTGCATCAGTCTCCTCAGTTTCTCCCTCCAGTATTACACGCAGCCTCCGAGGCACGGCAACTCCAGTTACCCTCTACGCCTCACCTTGATGTATTGGAATAAAGCAGCTTTGAAACTTTTGAGGCCATTTGAGTTTTTGTCATTGAAAATTTTGCACGAAAAGTCTGTGTTTAGTGTGGTTTGAGAAGAAAAATGTTTTCCCATGACTTATCAACAAATAAATCCAATTATGTGATGTTTATATACTAATGAATTACTTCAGAGACCTCTGCAAATCTGTGTATTTACACAATGTCCCCAATTAGAGCATTGGTACAGCACAAAATAACTGTTTAGGAAATTCAATTGTTTTATCTACACTGATATTGGAATAAAAAGAGGCTAAGAGTTAGCATTTAATACCTCTCCCGTCTTTGACATGAGGTCTCATTCGAAGTCATTGTTCCAGCTTTATGCCACCCCCTTTATAGACACCCAAATATAAGCCTTTCAAGCCCTTTCAGGTTTGCAAAAAAGAAGTCATAGCTATCGATAGCCTTACCTTAAGCACAATGCAGTACAAAGCCTAGATGTTTTTAAAAAAATATTAAATCCATGTGCACATGGATTTATGGACAAAAGATTTGAGCCGATTTTAAAGGATTTTATTCGCACATACACATGTTCTTTACTTGGTACCCACTAAAAAAAGAAAAGCCCCACAATGCTTACTGAAATGACTTTAAGCAATTAAGTAATACAAGTCATTTACTGAACATTAACAAATGGAAATCAGACATTGCTTTTGAACTGTGCTTCAACAAAATCATTAAAAAGAAAAAAGCCTAATGAAACTGGCCTTGAGAAATGATGGCAATCTGAATGTAATGTTTGTCACACAATTTGTATTGTTTACATTTTTTAACTCTTAGTGAGACGTCTGCACCTGACAGGTATTTTGGTCCACTTAGGCCATGAATGTTGGAGGAGGTTGGTCGGATTTGTATCATCTGCTTCTTCCAATTGTCAAGACATTTTTCGTGCCGGACCTGAAACTTTTGAATGAAGCTTCTCCTGTAGTATTTGGACCATGAAGCTGCTTGGAGATGATTTTGCAGCCTTTACCTTGAAGCAGGCTTGTCAATATTGTTTACCCTCCTTTGCTTTCTCTGGTTCATGTTCAGTGTGGTGAACACCATGATACCTAACAGCAAAATGACTGACTGTATGATTGAATACACCTGTGAGGTAAAGTACAGGGAAACACCTTCGTTTGACACATCACTATGGTCAAATTACTTTGAGTCTTTTCTAGGGATACTAACAAATTTGTCCTTTATTTTGTTTATTCATTTAGTGATTCTTTTGATCCACTATTTAAAAGCTGTGTCTGATTTTCATTACTATGTATTCAGTTAAGTATTATTAGTTGTTACTTTGTCAGTTTAAAGTTCTCATTGACCATTACGTTTTTTTCTTCCTTTAATGGAAGAGTAACGACAAATTTGTCCATGTGTGTACATCAGATTTATTCAATGAGTTTATTTTTATACGGCTGATCTATCTTCTTCGGAATTTCTTAAATCTGCTCTAGAATGTTGTAAATCAATGTCTGGGCAAGATTGTGCCTGATAGAGAACCATCCTTGCAGTAAAAGTGACCTGCAAGGTTACAATCTGTAATTTAATGCCTGTCTCCATGTTTATTTGTTTTTTGAGGATTGGTCCTCAATAGAGCCACAGCCACAGTCTTGTTTTTTTTGTTTTTTTTTTTAGAATGGGACATGGTAGAGGGACACGGTGGCGCAGCAGGTAGTGCAGCCGTCTCACAGCAAGAAGGTCCTGGGTTCAATTCTCACCGGGTACGCTGTGGGCGCTGAGGGCGTGTTATGGCGCTTTTCCACTAGTACCTACTCAGCCCGACTCGCCTCGGTATGGCTCATCACGCCTCATCCCGGCTCCACCTGCTTTGTCCCCATTTGTTTTTCCACAGCCAGGTGAGAAGTGGGTGGGTTGGGGTGAAGCTGCTGTGACGTACACGATTGCCCAACCCCTTTGTTCGTGTCGGCGCTGATGAGAAATCAGCTGGAGCCGCGAGCGGCTGAGAGTAAAACAGAGCTCCTGGTGGATCTGATCGTTCCTTATCGCCCGTCTACATCCCTTTTTTAATTCTCTCGTCAGCCACCAGGTTTATGAACATCTGCACCTCAGAGTTGGATCACCAAACAGACGTTTGCGCTGTATAATAAAATCGCCGCGAGTCGCTCTCGCGCTGACTCCCGCTTCCTGATTCAAACGTCTGACGGCCCCCCGACCAATCAGTGGCGTGGAGGGTGATGACGTCAGATATAATGCCGGCTCAGCCCGGTTAGAACCTCGACAGAATAGGTACAGAAAAAGTATCTGCTTTGCACGGCTCCTCCCGCCTCGGCCCGTAGTGGAAAAGCGCAGGACGGGGGCGTGGCGGGTAGAAGCGAGCTTAGTAGGTACTAGTGGAAAAGGGCCAATAGTTCCCCCATGACTTCAGCTCCCACACCCTGGGTGGGGTTGGAAAGGATCTTTCTGTGTGGAGTTCGCATGTTCTCCCCGTGTTCCCTTGGGTAGCAATGTGAGCTACCCCAACAAAAACATGCACACAGTCCTGGGCTACACATGCCCCTCTGGCCAACCGGGGGACAGATGGGGTGGGCAGGATCTGGCCGGAATAACGTGGTCTTTTCACGCGCTACGTCCAGCTGGAGAAACCCCACCCTGTCTGGTGAAAAGAAGCTGCTCACTCCTCAGGTTAAGGAGGAGAATTGAGCTCAATGTAGGACCTCCCGGGGTTGGTAGAGGGGAGCAATGCCCAGGACTGTAGCTTAGGTAGAGCACTGGGTGATGAAAATGGGAAAAAAATCGAGGATAAAAAATATTGAAAAAAAAAGAAAGGGACATGGTTCTCCATCCTGCTGGAAAATGCACGGAAAGCATTCTTGATTCATGGTCTCAGAGGTTTTTCTGGGTGGATGTGAAAGTGAACTCACTCCCTTAGATGAGAAACCACCCCACAACAGTAGAATACCAGCCCGTACCAAACCATAAAAAGGAATAAGAAGTGTAGTTTGGCTTTTAAGTATCAAAACTGCTTACAAAAATAGTCTTTCACGTGTTAATCTTCACCAAATAACGAATAAAGAAGTATAATCTGGGTCCCACTGACTGTTTTATGTATCGCGTTAAATTATTAATGAGATGTCAGTATGTGTAAGCAGCATGTGACTGCTGCAGTTACAAGGAGAGAAGCTTCAGGAGTTCATGTACATGCAGGGCAGATAAATCTGGGAGGACATTAGATATTTAAGTAAAGAGAGAAGAGGACAGAACTCTGACACACAAATCTCTTTACAGATTTCAGATTTGACTCTTGTCAGTGCAGTTAGAGTCATATTTAAGATATCTCAGAGCTGTTTTAGGTTCCACCTCATCGTGATTACTCCCTCCAAACTCCTCAGATGGTTTAATTAAAAAAAATGTTCAATCAATCCAACGTCCGACGCAATATCAAAAAAAGTACATACGTAAGATGACTAAAAGGTTACCAAAGAGTATGATGTGGAACTTTCTCTTGCATTTTCAAGTTTCAATTTTATTCACTGTTTAAAATCATGAAAAGAAGTTCTAAGGATGTCAGTGAGAAAACCTCCGAAACGAAGTACAGCGAACAGGGAACCATAGTTATTATAGTTAGTGGAAATTCAAACTGAAACTAAGAGTGAAAACAATAATCCAGTGAAATATTGTTTAGGGGGGGTATATATATATATATATATATATATATATATATATG
This sequence comes from Cololabis saira, assembly GCF_033807715.1. NCBI lineage: Eukaryota > Metazoa > Chordata > Actinopteri > Beloniformes > Belonidae > Cololabis > Cololabis saira. Next base: position 39,018,101 of record NC_084605.1, read on the forward strand.
ACTAAATAAAAACAAAAGTTAACAATGCAAAATTAACTGAAATGAAATAGAATTGCAGATAAAATTGACTTGGTTTTAATTTTCATGCAGTTTTTTTACATTGTTTATGGCTTAATTTTTCTTTTTTTTTCTAATTCTAATTACTCAAAATAAATAATTTTGTACTGTAAGGCATTGTTGATATGATTCTTTCATCCTGTTTTATTTTTGTCAATATCTGCAAGTAAAAACTTTACAATCTAAAATGAAACTAAGTCACCTTTTCTTTAAAAAAAAAATAATAATAATAAAGAAAAACTAAACCTACTGACAAAACTATTATAACTCTGCTGGGAGCTACTATTTTTTGGAGGAAAAAATGTGTACCTTTTTTCACCATGCCATTATTGCCAAAATTAAAAAATAAATAAAATCATGTAGACAATATAAAATACTTTAACGGTTTGTAGTTCCATCTGTAGTACTTTTTTCTAGTTGGTTCATTCTTCTTTACAACATCGCTTCAGTTCATTGAGGTTTTAGGACAATGATTCATGCACACTCCTCTTAAAGTCCTACCTCAAGATTTCCATTAAATTCATAAAAAAAATAAATAAATAAATAAAGAAAATCAATTGGCACAAAAGGGATAAGAAGCCGCTCTCGAATAGCCTCCTTTTAGATGGCTGTGTACTTGAGGTATATACAGAGCTTTCTGTATTTCTTTTTGCTTTCAAGGTGAGCTCTTAACTATTAACGATCCATGACTAAATATCTCACTTGCTTTTCTTGATGCCAATCACTTTTGAAAATATCACTCAAAACGTTTTTTGGGAAGCAATAAGTGGCTGTTGGTGACACAGCTGATGCTAATGGAACTCTGTAAAGTAATGATGGAAATCCATCTGGAAAGTTATTCATTACAGATTAAAGCACTTTTGATTTAAACCTAGGTATTCTTTTCAAGGTAGGAAGGTGAATATCTCTCCTATTATGTGACAGGCTGTATTACTGGTAAAACATTCCACCAGTGTTCAACTAGCCTCCATCATGCTAAGTGACCATTGCAAGCTTTTTAACCTTGCAATGGTATTTTGGAGGAGGCCTAGTTCCTCTCAATGTAGAAAGTATGTTTGTTGTCCTTGCAGAACTTCCCTTTAGTTTAAGTTGAGAAATATAAACCTATGGAATGTGATTGTATGTCAATACTTCAATATTTAGAATCTTTCTCAAAAGGAGTCAGTTCTAATGATCTAAATGTGTGCTTGCTCACAAAATGTCAGTGTATTGCAATCTCATCTATTAATTATGGGCATGCCAAGTAATGGCATGACCATATTGCAATCGTCCAGAATGGCCCAAAGGTAAGTAAGTAAGTAAGTAAGTAAACTTTATTTATACAGCGCCCTTCACAGACCATGGTCACTGAGCGCTTCACAATTAAAATAAAAACACAGTTAAGAGATACATACAAATTTAAGATTAAAAGGCCAAGACAACACATTTACAATCATAACAGCCCCAAGACAATTAGGCGAACGCCTGCACAAATAAAAAGGTCTTTAGTTGCCTTTTGAAGGAGTCAACAGACTCCATGGAACGCAGAGAGAGCGGAAGATCGTTCCAAAGCCTGGGAGCAACGGCCTGGAAGGATCGGTCTCCTCTGGTCCGGAAGCGAGTACGAGGAACCATCAGCAGATTCTGATCCACAGACCTCAGAGCCCGAGCTGGGGTGTAGGGCTGGATCAGATCGCTGATGTAAGGTGGAGCCTGACCATGCAAAGCTCTGAAAGTTAAAACCAGAATTTTAAAATTGATCCTAAAGGAAACTGGCAGCCAATGAAGAGCTTTGAGAATAGGGGTTATGTGTGACCTCCAATTAGAGCGGGTCAGAATTCTTGCTGCGGAATTTTGCACTAGCTGCAGGCGAGACAGCTCGTTCTCTTGTTTAGACAAGAGAACAAACTGTTACAATAGTCCAAACGCGAAGACACAAATGCGTGAATGACCAGCTCCACATCATTTTTCGACAACATTTTCCTGAGTTTAGAAATATTCTTCAGATGAAAGGAGCAATTCCTTGTCAGCTGTTTGCTGTGTTGCACTAATGACATGTCTTTATCAAACACAACACCCAGGTTTCTTAGGCTCGGTTTAACAGACTGGCCCAAGTCACCCAAATACTGGTTAATCCTAGGAATGGAGTCATCAGGGGCAATAACCAGGGTTTCAGTTTTGTCCATGTTTAGCTGCAAGGTGTTCACACTTAGCCATTGATTAATCTCCACCAAGCAATGAACTAAGGAATTTAGCCTGTGGAGCTCAGTAGGCTTAAAAGAGCAGTACAGCTGAATATCATCCGCAAACAAGTGGTAGGAGACATCAGGAAATCTCTGGATGATTTTTCCCAAGGGGATCAAATACAACAAAAATAATAAAGGACCCAAAACAGAACCTTGGGGGACTCCACACAACAGATCTGCTGACTCAGACCTTATTTGGTTAGCTGTGACACTAAAGCTACGCCCAGAGAGGTATGACGAGAACCAATGAAGAACTGAACCTGACAGTCCTACTTCCTCCCTCAGCCTTCTTAACAGGATTTGGTGGTCGACGGTGTCAAAGGCTGAGGACAGATCTAAGAGAACTAGAACAGTGCATTTTCCCGAATCAGCAGACATCATAATGTCACTGGACACTTTCAGCAAGGCTGTCTCCGTAGAGTGATGTTTGCGGAAACCAGACTGAAATGTCTCATGGATGTTGTTTTGATCCAGGAATAATGACAGCTGCTCAGAGACCACCTTCTCTAGGATCTTGGACAAGATTGGTAGCTTAGAGATCGGCCTGAAATTACTGAGGACAGTCGGGTCTAAGCCTGTCTTTTTGAGTAAAGGCTCCACTATAGCATACTTAAATGCATTGGGAAACACACCGGAGGACAGAGAGAGGTTAACCATTTTGGTAACCCAGGGGCCAATTACCTCAAACACTTTCACAAAAAGCCTACACGGAAGGACATCCGATGAGCAAGAGGAGAGTTTCATCTTGGTCACAAGTGCTGAGATATCAGCAAGAGTCACAGACCTAAATGAGGACCACAAGCTGGAGACAGGCTCAACGACAGCAGGGGTTCCACACAAAAGGGGAGGGATTTTCTCCTTGATCAACTTAATTTTGTCAGTAAAAAATCTCAATAATGCATTGCTGTCCGCTTCACAAAAAACAGGAGTAACTGGCGCAGCAGGACATACAAGAGAATTGATTGTGTTAAACAGCACTTTGGGATTTTTCTTATTAGCTGTTACCAGTTGACGAATAAAGTCTGATCTGGCATTTTCCACCATCTCATTGTATGAGGCCACAAGATCCCTGAGATGGAGTCTGTGCACCTCAAGGTTAGTGGATTTCCACAGACGTTCAGTCTTACGACAAAGTCTCCTTAGACTCATGGTGTCTTCATTTATCCAAGGGCACACTTTTTTCTGAACAGACCAGCTCGATTTAACAGGTGCCACCTGATCCAGAATTTTGACACAATGATTGGTAAAACACTGAGTAAAATTGTCCACATCAAGGCAGTCCATAAACAAAAGAGGGTCAAACATGGCAGAGAAACTGTCTGCAGTATTAGCAGAGATAACACACCTCTGAGACCTAGCTTCTATGGGCTTAGGCTCAGGGCTGAAGTGGAGATCAAACTGAACAAGACAATGATCACTGAGCTGGACGTCCTGTACAGACACATTTGAAATGACTAGTCCAAGGGTAAAAACTAAGTCTAAAATGTGGTCTTTCTGGTGTGTGGGCTCAGAAACATGTTGCTCAAAATTAAAAGCTTCAGTCAATGATAAAAGTTCCTTTGCGGAGCAAGATGAGCCGTCATCAACATGAAGGTTAAAATCTCCAAGGATAAGAACAGATTCCAACTTTATTATGGAGGATAAAAAGTCACTAAAATCCTTCAGAAACACAGCAGCAGGTCCAGGGGGACGGTAGATTGACACACAGCAGAATGGATTTGAAGATCCCACCATGACCATTTGGGACTCAAATGAAGTCAAATCCTGGGTCTGAGTCATTTTGCATGTGCAACTGTCCTTATATATAACGGCCAGACCCCCCCCACGATGGCAGGGGCGGGGTTTCCCGACAACAGAGCAGCCAACTGGACAGAGTTCATTAAGATGAATAAACTCTTCCTCTCTCTGCCATGTCTCCGAAAGACACATTAAATCCAGCTTTTCTCTTGTGAAAAGATCGTTCAGAGAGAAGGATTTATTTGCAATAGACCGGGCATTCAACAGGCCGATATGCAGGGTCGATGACGTCAGGGAGGCAGTGTCCGCGGAGCGCATCGGGATTGGTCGAAGGCATGTCCAGCGGTCACGTGGGCTCCAGCTGGACCTTGCGGGAGCCGGTGTACACCATTGACCACTACTCCAGCGCTGTGTAGGCTCCAAGACTGTCCTTGTGGTCCAAGCAGACGAAAGCATGAATGTGCTGTCGCACACATTGAGGAGAGGGACCCGGCGCAGACACCTTACACGTTGTCCATGGCCAACGGCGCCAGAGCCCAGGCGTGCTGCAGCGCGTCGTCGCTTCACCTGGACACCAGAGCGCGAGCCTCTTCTCCTTGATTTCTTACGGACTGGGCCCGGAGCCCGACAAAGCAGCCAGAACTCAGGTGAGTCGGGGTTGATGAAAAAGGGAGGAGGAAACGCTTGTTTGTACCTGCCCCGTGTATCAAACATGCCCTCCATAGACTCTTTGATACGAAACAGAGCGTCCCGATCATAGATCCGTAAAGCTGAGACACATCCATATGAAATACGGGCTGATATGATCACATATGTGGAGAAAATGACCATTAGAAAGCTATACAGCAGGAGACGAGCCGTGGCACTGCCAGTCACAGGCGCCATGACAGCTGTTGGGCAATGTTGCTAGCATTTTGCTAACAAGCTAAAGTCGCAAAAGTCCCACGTCACACCAGCGGGTGTACAGCATGACCCCGCTCTGATGTGGAAAAAAAAAATCCCCAAAAAATAAAACACGCCCGAAAAAATGAGGAAAAACATGAAAATGAAGGCGATATAATGGTATACAGAAAAGGTTACCGTGGCAACGCTAGTTGCCAAAAAGCAAAAAAAAAGGCGAAAATTCGGACGCTTATTGCTCGGCCGAACTTTATCGTAGAGACATCGTTCAAACTTTCAATCACTCGGCCCGATTGGCACTAACAGACCGTACAACCTCATTGTGCCAATTATTACAGTTTTTGCGATATTGACCATTCATTTTTTTTCCCGTTTGACTTTGGACGCTTGTTGCTAGGCAACAGGTTATCGTAGAGACATCGTACAAATGTTCCCCGACTTGGCAAGCTGTGGACTTTAACATATTCAAATTTCATGAAGCTGTGATTTAAGGACATTTTTTGTCAAAATCCATGTCAAATGGCCCCATTCATTCGGATGGGGTTTTTTACCATGGTGAAAAAAAAACCTATCCATTAATGTAGGCTGAACCGGAACGTGCACCCATGCATGGCATATATCGTTAGATGCGTCTCCATCGTGCCTCGATGGGCATTACTTTTCTCAGTCAAAACTGTTACCGTGACAACGCTAGATGCCAAAAAGCAAAAAAAAAGGCGAAAATTCGGACGCTTATTGCTCGGCCAAACTTTATCGTAGAGACATCGTTCAAACTTTCAAACACTCGGCCCGATCGTCACTAACGGACGGTACAACCTCATTATGCCAATTATTACAGTTTTTGCGAAATTTAACTTTAATTTTTTTTTAAATTTCCATTTTAATTTGGACGCTTGTTACTAAGCAACAGGTTATCGTAAAGACATTGTACAAATGTTTCCCAACTCGGCACGCTGTGGCCTTCAACATATTCAAATTTCATGAAGCTGGGATTTAAGGAAATTTTATGTCAAAATCCATGCCAAATGGCCCCATTCATTCGGATGGGATTTTTTACCACGGTGAAAAAAAAAACCCATCCGTTAACATAGCCTGAACCGGAACGTGCACCCATGCATGGCATACATCGTTAGATGCGTCTCCATCGTGCCTCGATGGGGATTACTTTTCTCAGTCAAAAGCGTTACCGTGGCGACGCTAGATGCCAAAAAGCGCGCCCCATTAATAATTATGGGGAGCAAAAGAATGAATGCAATACAACCATAAACACCTCAAACTGCAATGGAACCACCACGAAAACAACCACTACAGCCCAAAACCAAAGCAGCAAGAGGGGACGAATGGGCGGTAGGGCATGCCCATATCAAAATTTCCAGAAACTTTCTAGTTTCCTTTGTGCTTAAACTAAAGACAAACAAGACTTTAATGACAAAGTGAGAGAGCTAAAATTCGGAGTGTCTGAGAGCATGAAAAGAGAAACTCGGGCGCTAATGTGAGAAAGCCTTTTTTTAACTTTTGATTATATTTGCTAATAAATATGTCGATTTGGAATTGCATGACAAAGCACATCTCTTCAAGACTATGCCTTCTTTTTCTGTTATCTAGGTGTAATCCTGCTGCACGCGGAGGAAAAGTTGCCTGCGCGTGATTCATTTCTAATTGAATCACCGAATAATCAACTAAATTTGCGGGGGGAAGCAACTATGGAGGTGAAAAATTGCTGTCATAAACTTGTTTTGTGGATGCTACTCCTGCTGCTGGTGACCACACAGCCCAAGCATTCAAACGGTCATTTTAAAGGACAGATTATAACGCAAAGCTACATCCATGACTTCATTAAACTCCTTTTTGTGTAATACAATAAGCATTTATCAGCTTGTTTTCTCAACCACGCTCTCTAATGGCTGTCTGTCAACTCCCATTATTGTTCCCATTCATCTGTCTGTCTGTCTGTCTGTCTGTGGAGTCCTCCTTATAGACTGGGAAGGATTTAATGCGCACGCAGCAAAGCATGTGAAGCTGTTGTGTGGGAGTATAATTGAGATGCTATCATTCCCCCCCTGTGTACACGATTTTCTCGGGTCACGCAGGTGTGTTCTGTTGACTCTGTATTATCTGCACAGCTTTATATTCACACATCTACACCATTACAACTTTAAATTCTCTGCTTTTATTTAATATTCTGTAGAAATCCTCGCTGTTGTCTGATTTTGACAGACACAAAGATTCTTGAATGAAAGGCACTGTCAAAAGTAGTCTGAGCTTGGCAGCCCTGGGGCTGAGCAGCACGGATTCCTTCCCGTGCAGCTACATCGTGCAGGTTCACCAGAGAGAAGCGCGAGGGGACAATGAGTTCCCTCTGATGTGAACAGTTGAGATTTACGTGCAGCAGCTGAGCAGCTCTTAACAGCTGACAAATCATCTCTCTCTGATCCGCTCAAGTTTGGCAGACAGCAGAAGAACTGGGCCCCAGGGCTGAGTCACTCACCTTAAACACTTCTGCTGACATCGGTTTTGTACTTTATGTATCTGGGGTGAAGAGCGTTTGTCTGCTGTGGTTGAGATCCAACCAAAACTCCTCGAGTGTTTTCTTTTTTTTTTTTCTTTTTAATGCTAAGATGCCTGTACTGCATCCCTACTGGACCAGCAGTCAGTAACTAACTCCCGCCATCTCTAAAATCGGGACCAGCAGGCAAACTCGTTTTCCCAAGCATCATTAATCTTACTTTTCCCCCACCTGTCCAACTACCACCTCCTCTTTTCCCAGGGCGGTCTCCCTCAGGAGCTCGTTTACCTCCCTGGCTCCTTACATGCACACACATACTGTACCTCCTCTATACGTCTCTCATTTTGCACCTCCTGCTCTGTCTCACAGTCCAGCAGTCGGATGGGGATTGTTACTCGAGCGAGCGGCCAGCGTCCTGAGTTACTATGGATCATACAGCTCCCACGGATTAGACGAAAGCAGAGTGGGGGAGTCCTTACTTTAATGACTCAGTGATACAATGCACAGCACAAACTTATTTTCCCCAAAATACGATGAGATGCCACTTGGAGAGAAAAGTTTTAGAATACAAGCTTTTTTTAAAGATGTAAGACGACAAGACACCAGCCATAAACATGAATGACGCATTGTGAATGTTTATGACTGCTGTCACTGGATTATTTAAGATGTTTTCAGTGTCTCAGATGGCTTGCTCTGACATCTTGTCGACAAGGACGTGAAATAACAGTCGTGATTATCAAACCCAAAAACCCATCGGCTCCGTGTTAAAATCGGCGGTTTTATGCGGGTCGTCTTGACATTACTCATCACAAAACCATTTTATTCATGTCACTAATATTCATGAACTAAAATACAGTAGTAAAATTAAAGGTTGTTAAAATGTCACTTTGTGTTATAAATGTGTCAAAAGCGTTACTTTTGGGTACAGACAATCCCTGCGTTCTATAGGAAGCACCAATACTTACATGTAGCATCACAAAATGAGGGGGATAAACTCAGCTGAAAGCTTCTACCAAGCATTGGTACCCAAACACAACTCGACTCAAACACAAAGCAATTATATAGACATATCCACTTTAGTGCTCTTACAAGTTTTCACTACTTTACAGAAACTGTAAAGCAGTGAAGTGAGTAGTAATTAGTTTCCAGTCTGGTACCTAAGTTAGATGAAATGGCACATATAATACAAAAATGGGCCCAAATGGCCCATTTAGTGGTTCCGCCTAGACATACCTTTTGTTAAAACATATTCAAACATGTTCGGGGTTCATTCTCTGAGCATATACTTTTGCAGAATTATTATAATATTATAATATATATCAGATATTACTTCACTAATTCTTAAACATATTTTACTATCACATGCTTCAATGGTGGTTTTTGCTCAAAGTAATGTGGGGTTTACTCATACACAGTAAGACACGTCTTGGTTCTGACACTCCGGTAGTTATCTTGCATATCTCAGCTTTCCTTTGAGACCCAGATCATTTATACAGCCCTTATACTTGCATGATCTGCCATTTATTTTGGGTTAGTCATTTCAGATGTAAGACAGAAAAACATAGGCCTGAAAAATAAGAGTCAATATTATTTCTTAAAATTTAAATTCCCCTTCAGGGATAATAAAGTGTAACTGAATTGAATGATGATCTCAGGAATATTTTCCTTGAGTCATGTGAGGTCAGTTATATGACAAAACAGCAGCTTATTATTAGTGCCCGAGCACTTACAGTGCGAAGGCCCTATTGTATCTGTAGGAATTTTTTTTTTTTATTCTTTATTCTTCTGGTTCTTCTGACGAAATAAGGGCCTTTTTGCCCCCCTAAACGTGCCCCAAAAGTCACCAAATTTTGCACGCAAGCCAGGCCTGGTGAAAAATTTGATATTTCATGGTTTGCATTAATGGGCGTGGCAAAATGGCTCAACAGCGCCCCCTAGAAAACTTTTTGCCTCAAGCCCCACAATACGGTTTTGACGTACATGCACGAAAATCGGTACACACCTGTATCATGTAGCAACTTAAAGAAAAGTCTCTTGGCGCCATGGCCGAAACCGAACAGGAAGTCAGCCATTTTTAATTAATCGTGTAATTTTGGCGCAATTTATGCCATTCCTTCAGCAGTTAATACGGCCCGAACCGTAACCTACACCCAGGTGTGTTTTACATAAAAATGTGCATCTCCATCCTGCGACGACGCGCATTACTTTTCTCAGTCAAAAGCATTACCGTGGCGACAATAGATGCCAAAAAGCGCGCCCCCACTTCATCTGGTTGGTCCATATTTGATAGTTCCTACTTTCTGCCATAACTTTTTAATGGTTTGACATAAAGACTCGTGGGTGGTGTCATCGGACTCGGTTTTGAGGCCTTGAACATAATTGGTGCAAATTAGCCCCGCCCCTTCTTCTGATTGGTCAATATTTGATAGTCCCTATTTTCTACTATAACTTTTGAATGGTTTGATATAGAGAGTTATGGGTGGTGTCATCCGCTAAATGTCCAGTCCTGAAGAATCTACATGCAAGTTATACAAGCGCTTCCACTGCAGCACGCCTGAACGTGCACAAGGGTGTGAGGGTCCGTTCATCGCTGCTTGCAGCTTTAATTTACTTTACTATTACCACCATATTCAAATCTTGGAGGCCAAAACAAAGACATGACTATAATTGGAAGTTTTGCAGTGACCAAGTGAAACTTCATGACAACTTCTGAGTTTGAATTCAATTCAATTTTATTTTATTTATATAGCGTCTAATACAACAAAAGTTGTCTCCAGATGCTTTCCAGAGACCCAGAACATGACCCCCGAGCAATTATTACATAAACAATGGCAGGTAAAAACTCCCATTGTGGGAGAAAAGCCTTAAGCCAAACAGGTTCAAGGAAAAACTCCCCTTTAGGAGGGAAGAAACCTTGAGCAGGACCAGGCTCATGAGGGGGGAACCTCCTGCCGAGGGCCAGACTGGGGCTCAATCAGCAAGCCCAAGGTTAGGTTCAGGGTCGGGGAAAGGTTGAGAAGGGGCAGGGCCAGGGAGAGGAGTCTTGACGGACAAATCTCTCCCCCGCCCCCACCCTGCCTCTCTCACTCCCCCGCTGCAGGTTCCAGTGTTGTGCATTCAGAGATGCTCTTCGCCACTAGCAGAGGATGCTGCACCATGTACAAAAGAGAAAAAAGAAAAGGGGGCCAGCACAAGAAACTAAAGGAGAAATGGACGAAAATGATAGCTATGAGATACTTATAATAAATGAAATTGAAATGGAGAAGAGAGGAAGGGAAGAGGAGAGGAGAAGAAAGGTGAGAGGCACCGCCCAGTGGATCATGTCGATGCCCTCCTGCAGCATAGGCCTATAGCAGGATATCTACCGCAAAGCTATATTTGAGACTAACTATTAGTCTTGTTCTATAGCTGCAACCATGACTACTGACTCTAACACACTAGAGTTTACACTACCTAGAGATTTACCAACATTGGATTCTGAATTTTACAGGTAGCCAATGGAGCGGCGCTAACACTGGAGGGACGTGGTCTCTCCTGCTGATTCCTGTCAGCACTCGGGCTGCTGCATTTTGGATCAACTGGAGCCTATTCAGCAAATTAATTGGACATCCTGCTAATAACACATTACAGTAATCTAGTCTAGAAGATACTAAGAATAACTAGTTTTTCTGCATCACTCTGCGAGAGGATTTTCCTAATCTTTGCAATATTACGGAGATGGAAAAATGCTATTTTACAAAACTGATTAACATATGGTTTAAACGACAAATCCGAACGAAAATAACACCAAGGTTTCTCACAGTTGCACTGGAAGCCATCGCAACGCCATCAAATCCCTTCCTAAAATGCTCTGGACCAAGAATGATAACCTCTGTTTTATCTGAATTTAGAAGCAAGAAATTTCTGGACATCCAGTCCTTGATGTCCCTAAGACATGCCTGAAGTTTAACCAACGGTTCTGTCTCATCCGGCTTCATAGACAAATAGAGCTGCGTATCATCAGCATAACAATGAAAGTGTATGCTGTGATTCTGGATTATACTTCCCAATGGCTGCATGTATAAACTGAATTCAATTCAATTTTCAATTCAATTTTATTGAACATGATTGTCCCTAGCAATGAACCCTGCGGAACACCATAACAGACCCTTGACTGTTCTGAAGAAACTTCATGTACATGAACAAACTGGAACCTATCAGATAGATATGATTTAAACCAACGTAGAGCTGTCCCTTTAATCCCAACAACATGCTCTAACTTGTGCAGTAAAATGCCATGATCTACAGTGTCAAAAGCAGCACTGAGGTCCAGTAGAACCAGTATGGACAGTAATCCCTTATCTGAGGACATAAGAAGGTCATTCGTGACTCAAACCAGTGCTGTCTCTGTGCTATGATGCATTCTGAACCCTGACTGAAAGACTTCAAACAGATCATTTGTATACAAATAGTCACATAACTGGCTTGAAACTGCCTTTTCCAGAATTTTAGATACAAATGTGTGACAGGCTCACAAGGGGGAACCCAAGAGCGAGACAGTGGTGTAGTGAAGAATGAATTTATTGTAGGGAAGGGGGAAAAAAGGGGGTCCGGTGGGGGCTGAGGTGGTTGCTGGCACGGGGAATGGCTGGCGTGGGGAGGAGAGGACGATGGAGGACTGAGTGGAAGCCAGGGGTCGCTTGGAGCTGGAAGGTGGCTAGGAAAACAGGCTGGTTGGTAACTGGCAGATGAGAATGGTCCTGGGGGAACAGCATAAAAGGCAGTCAGTAACAAGATCAAAAAATAGCAAGAAGATTTCACGAGGGTTTTCACTGGGATCGGCATGAAGTGCGCACCACGGAGGTTTGACAACAATCTGGCGAGGAGTAGTGGAAAAGCCAGTGTAGATATACTGCAGTGGAGATGAGTAGATGGATGGCAGGTGTGGAGACTGAGGGAGCTGATGGCAGGCAGGTGTGGAGGAATCCAGGAGCTGAGTGTGAGTGGCAGATGACCACACCCACACCAGCACACAGAACAAAACATAGGGAGTGACACAAGGAAACACAAGTGAGGGGAGAACACAGGGAAACACAGGGGAAGAGGGAGGTACAGCCATGGCTGTAACAGTACCCCCCCCCCTCAACGGGCGCCACCAGGCGACCCACCAGGCTTGTCAGGGTGCTCACGGTGGAAGTCCCGGACCAGGGACGCACCAAAAATATGCCGACGAGGAACCCAGCAGCGCTCCTCAGGCCCATAACCCTCCCAGTCAACCAGATACTGGAAGCCCCTGTCGCGGCGGCGCACATCCAACAACCGCCGGACAGTGTAGGTCGGATGGTCATCGATGATGCGGGGGGGTGGGGGGGCCGCAGCTGGAGGAGAGGGTGAACCTTCATGTGAGGAGGAAGCTTGAGCTTGATAACGGTGGGATTTATGACAGAAAGTATCTCATATGGGCCAACATAACAGGGTGTGAGTTTCTTGGAAGAGGTTTGCAAAGGGAGATCCTTAGAAGAGAGCCACACTTTCTGACCTGGTTTGTAGTTAGGGGCCGGTGTCCGATGGCGGTCAGCAGTGCGGAGCAAGGCCGCACGGGCATCCTTCCAGACCTTGCGGCAACGGCGAAGATGAGTTTGGACCGAAGGGACGGAGATGTCCTCCTCCAAGGCTGGAAACAGAGGTGGTTGGAAGCCCAAGGCACATTCGAACGGTGACATACCCGTGCCGGCACTTGACAGGGAGTTGTGTGCATACTCAATCCATGGCAACCAGCCGAGGTCCTGGTTGGCCCGCTCTGTCTGACCATTAGTCTGGGGATGATAACCGGACGACAGACTCACCGAGGCGCCGAGGGCCTGGCAAAAGGCCTTCCAGACTTGCGAGATGAACTGGGGCCCACGGTCAGACACAATGTCGGAGGGTATGCCATGGAGACGGAAGACATGGTACACCAACTGGTCAGCGGTCTCCAATGCCGTCGGGAGCTTGGGGAGAGGTACAAATTGCACAGATTTAGAGATCCGGTCCACAATGGTTAGTATAGTGGTATTACCTTGTGAAGGTGGAAGTCCGGTAACGAAGTCGAGGGCTATGTGAGACCATGGACGAGCTGGGACTGGCAAGGGACGGAGTAACCTGGCAGGTGGTTGGTGAGAGGCCTTGGCACAAACCGTACAGGCGGACACAAAGGCACGGGTGTCAGAATCCATTGAAGGCCACCAGAAATGCCACTTAAGGCGGGACAAGGTACGCGCAGCTCCGGGGTGGCAAGCAAACCGGGAAGTGTGCCCCCACTGGAGGACTTGGGAACGGACGGAGCTAGGCACAAAGAGACGATTGGGAGGCCCGTTACCTGGGTCTGGCTGAGCCCGTTGAGCATCCCTGACAATGTATTCGATCTCCCATGTAACTGCTGCCACCACACACGTCTCAGGAAGGATGGTGTCAGGAATGGAGGGCGCCTCCGCCGAGGAAAATTGGCGGGAAAGGGCATCTGGCTTCAGATTTCGAGAGCCTGGACGATAGGTAAGTGTGTAGGAGAAGCGACCAAAGAACAAGGCCCAGCGAGCTTGATGGGAGTTGAGGCGTTTGGCTGTCTGGATGTAAGCCAAGTTTTTGTGGTCAGTCCATACGACGAACAGATGTTCGGCCCCCTCCAGCCAGTGCCTCCATTCTTCTAGAGCGAGTTTGACAGCCAGCAGTTCCCGGTTCCCAACATCATAATTCATCTCCGCCGGTGACAGACGGCGGGAGAAGAAAGCACAAGGTTGCAACTTCTGGTCGGTGGCAGAACGCTGAGAGAGCACAGCCCCCACTCCAGAGCTGGATGCGTCGACCTCCACAATAAACTGACGAGTGGGGTCTGGGTGGATGAGCACAGGCGCCAAAGTGAAGAGCCTTTTGAGACCAGAGAAGGCCGCCTCGGCCTCAGGGGTCCAAGAAAAAGCGCTAGCAGTGGAGGTGAGTCTGGTTAGGGGTGCGGCCACCCGACTGTAGTCTCTGATGAAGCGGCGGTAGAAATTAGCAAAGCCAAGGAACTGCTGGAGGTGTTTAACAGATGTGGGTTTGGGCCAGTTAGCCACTGCCTGGATCTTAGCAGGGTCTGTTCTCATTTGTCCACCCTCAAAGATGTACCCCAGGAAAGAAACTGAACTGGCATGAAAATCACATTTCTCTGCCTTCACAAAGAGTTAATTCTCTAGGAGCCTCTGGAGTACTTGTCGGACATGTTGGATGTGTTCTTCTGGGTCTTGGGAGAAAATCAGAATGTCGTCAAGATAGACAAACACGGTTCTGTTGAGGAAGTCATGGAGTACATCGTTCACTAGGGCTTGGAACACAGCGGGAGCATTAGTCAGACCAAAAGGCATCACGAGGTACTCGAAGTGTCCAAGAGGGGTGTTGAAGGCCGTCTTCCAGTCGTCCCCTTCCTTGATTCTGACAAGGTGGTAGGCGTTTCTCAAATCCAGTTTAGAAAAGACAGTGGCTTTCTGAATGGGTTCGAAAGCCGAGTCGATGAGGGGTAAAGGATACTTATTTTTGATGGTGATGGCGTTGAAAACTCTGTAGTCAATGCAGGGGGGAGAGTGGGATCCTTCTTGGAAACAAAAAAGAAACCTGCTCCAACTGGGGAAGAGGATGGACGGATGATGCCAGCAGCCAGCGATTCATGAATGTATTGCTCCATTGTCTCTCTCGCTGGACGGGAAAGTTTAAACAGACGACTAGAAGGAAGGGGAGGCCCAGGGAGGAGGTCAACGGAGCAGTCATATGGGCGATGAGGGGGAAGGGAGAGAGCACGCTGTTTGCTGAAGACCTCACCCAAATCGTGATAAACAGCTGGGACTGCTGACAGATCTGGGGGTTCCGAGGGGGGAGGGGAAACAATGGCATCTACTGGGGCAAGAGCAGACTGCAAGCAGGTTGAAAGACAAAAGGGGCTCCAGCTTACCAATTTGCCAACAGACCAGTCGATATGGGGATTGTGTTTCCGGAGCCAGGGGTGACCTAATACAATGGGGGCACTGGGAGAGGAAATTAGATGGAACTGGATGTGCTCATGATGATTACCAGACAGGATGAGATGTACAGGTTTTGTACGGTGTGTCACATGGGCAAGGAGATGGCCATTGAGGGCATTAGCCTCCAGGGGAACGTCCAGGGGCTCGCTGGTGATGCCTGTTTGAGCAGCCAGAGTGGCATCCATGAAGCTTTCGTCCGCACCGGAGTCCACCAAGGCGGGTAGAGGCAGGGACAATTGGTTCCAACATAATGTGGCATTAAACTGCATTCTGGGTCGGGGTTTAGGAGAGGAAGGAGTTTGGCTCAACAGAACCCCCACTGCTACTGACGAGCCTGTTCCCTTTGACCGATGGGGACAAGAGGCAAGGAAATGACCCTTTTGGCTGCAATAAATGCACTCTCCAGCTTGCATTCTCCTCTGACGCTCTGTTGGGGAGAGACGAGCCCGACCCAACTGCATGGGTTTTCAGGGGGTAGAGAAGAGGAGGAGCTGGAGGAGTCACTGGAGCGGGACCTGGCACAGGGGATGGCTCGGGGAGCTAAGCTGGGTTGAGGCACAGGCAGAGGGCATGATATGGGAATTTGTGGACGGCCTGCTTTCTCCCTGCGGCGCTGCCGCAGGCGGTTGTCAAGACGAGTATCCAGGGAAATAAGGGAGTCCAAATCCTCTGTTTCATCCCTCGCCGCAAGCTCATCCTTGATGTAATCCGCCAAACCATTCATATATGCTCCCTGCAAACTTAGCTCTCCCCACCCACTTTCTGCTGCCAATATCCGGAACTCAATGGAATAGTCCGCAACAGACCTGGAGCCTTGACGGAAAGAGAATAGCTTGCTAGAAGCTTCTTTGCCTTGGATGGGACAGTCAAAAACTTTCTCTAACTCCGCCACAAACTGAGGGTAGGAAGAGAGCACGGGGGAGGATCTATCTCACTGAGTTGCTCTCCCGGAAAGCAAACCCATAATAAAGGCAATGCGTGACTGACCTGAGCTATATGTTGCTGGTTGCTGCTGAAACACTAGAGCACACTGGAACAAAACTGTCCACAAGCTCCCGGCTCGCCAGAATATCGCTCCGGGGTTGGGATGTGAGGTTCCCGGGAAGGCGGAGCTGGAGCAGCCTGAGCTGGGGGTGAATCAGGGTGAGCAGCGACTGGAGGAGCAGCGGCTGATGAAGCAGGGAAATACTGGTAGTTAATGCCTGTAATGACTCCCCTACTTCACGAAGAAGCTTGTCATGTTGTCCAGGCAGGGTCCCCTGGGAAGCCAGAGCACGACGGAGTGAATCAACGTCTGCTGGGTCCATACTGGCCAGATTGTTCTGTGACAGGCTCACAAGGGGGAACCCAAGAGCGAGACAGTGGTGGAGTGAAGAATGAATTTATCGTAGGGAAGGGGAAAAAAGGGGGTCCGGTGGGGGCTGAGGTGGTTGCTGGCACGGGGAATGGCTGGCGTGGGGAGGAGAGGACGATGGAGGACTGAGTGGAAGCCAGGGGTGGCTTGGAGCTGGAAGGTGGCTAGGAGAACAGGCTGGTTGATAACTGGCAGATGAGAATGGTCCTGGGGGAATAGCAGAAAAGGCAGTCAGTAACAAGATCAAAAAATAGCAAGAAGATTTCACAAGGGTTTTCACTGGGATCGGCCTGAAGTGCGCACCACGGAGGTTTGACAACAATCTGGCGAGGAGTGGTGGAAAAGCCAGTGTAGATATACTGCAGTGGAGATGAGTAGATGGATGGCAGGTGTAGAGACTGAGGGAGCTGATGAGCTGATGGCAGGCAGGGGTGGAGGAATCCAGGAGCTGAGTGTGAGTGGCAGATGACCACACCCACACCAGCACACAGAACAAAACACAGGGAGTGACACAAGTAAACACAAGGGAGGGGAGAACACAGGGAAACACAGGGGAAGAGGGAGGTACAGCCATGGCTGTAACAAAATGGAATGTTGGAAATTGGTCTATAATTAGCTAAGGTGTCTGGGTCAAGAGAAGGTTTTTTAAGTAAAGGTTTAATTACTGCAACTTTGAAAACCTGTGGTACATACCCTAAGTTTAGGGATAGGTTGATTTGGTCTAGTATTGTCGCACCAATAAGAGGATGGAAGGTTGGAAATTGGTCTATAACCTAAGCTTAGGTGTCTGGGTCAAGAGAAGGTTTTTTAAGTAAAGGTTTTATTACTGCAACTTTGAAAATAGGGATAGCTTGATTTGGTCTAGTATTGTCGCACCAATAAGAGAAACAACATTTTTGAATAGTCGAGTCGGGATGGGGTCTAACATACATGTGGTTGACTTAGCCCTATTAACGAGTGAAGTCAGCTCAGGGAGGTCTATAGGATCAAAACAGTCTAGAGTCAAGTCAGAGCCTAGGGAAGTCGCTAAGGCTGAAGAAACGCCCCCAACCGGCTGGTTGATTTCTTCTCTAATTCTCGTGATTTTACTGTTAAAGAAGCTCATAAAGTCTTTACTACTGAGAGCTCCAGGAATACATGGCTCAACAGAGTTGTGACTCTTTGTCAGCCTGGCTACAGTGCTGAACAGAAAATGTGGGTTACTTTTGTTATCCTCTATCAACGATGAATAATAAGCTGTTCTGGCTTTGCGAATGGCTTTTTTATATACTATTAGAATATCTTTCCATTCGCGATAAGAGTCTACAGATTTACAAGATTACCACTTCCTTTCTATTTTACGCACGTTTTGTTTCAACATGCGGATATCTGAATTATACCAGGGAGTTAAGCTCCTGTGGCTAAAAAACCCTCCTTTTCAAAGGAGCAACTTCATCTAAAGCTGAATGCAACAAATCAGTAGTGTTACTAGCAAGGAAATCAACATCTGCTAAACATTATAGCTATATAGCTAAACATTTCACACACTGAGCAGTAAAGAGGTGAAACGGTGGGAAAAGGGGAGGCCATGCTAAGAGGCTAACAGAGGCTAACCGACAGATAATGTATCGGTGATTGGTGACAACGAAAGTTGCGGAAGAGAAAATGTGCGAGTGTTGAAATAAAGACAGAAATTTACCAGATATAGTGCTATTTTACCAGAAAACAATCCAAGTTTAGACAAAAAAGTCTGGAGAGATCAGAGCCTGCAAACGCCGTGCAACGGCAACAGACCGCAACACCAGGAAGTGACGCAATACGTCTCTATGTCTACCATCTCTAAAGGTGACACTGAGATTATTCAAACCATTTTTATCATACAAAGCTTGATAAGATATAAACATTCAGTGCACCAAACAGAAGGGCTTAAAGTTCAGCTTTAGCCCCTATTTTAAATTTCATTATCATTACACAGTAGACTGTAGTGTTCCTACCTTCTATAAACCAACCCACTATTATAGGTGGAAAGTTCATTGTTGGACTAAAAGGGTTACCACTCTGCAACTAAAACTCACTGAACTAACAGTTGAACGAAAACAAAAGGAAGACTTCACTTTCTCCAGCCCAACTCTGAAATTAAACTCACCTATGCTGTTTCGCAAGCGTGAATCATATTCCAGTGAAAACCCCAACTCACTTCCCCTATTCCCAAGTCTCTGTTTAAATTCAAAATCATATTTTTCTGTCTCAGACCATTTATGTTTCTGGTAGAAACTTACATAAGTGGGCATACAGAGTTGTCGTTTTAGGAAATGTAAATCATTTCAGCGTTTTGGTTGACTAATACCTGAAGTGATATGGAAATGTAATAATTGCTCGGGGGTCATGTTCTGGGTCTCTGGAAAGCGTCTAGAGACAACATCTGTTGTATTAGACGCTATACAAATAAAATTGAATTGAATTGAATTGAAATGGAAACATAACAGTGTGAGATAGTGTGTGTTCTGTGTGACAGAACTAGGGAAATTAAAAAGAAGCAAGCACCATCAGCATGCAAACTCAGGGCTCAATTGGACAATACTCATGCTTTGCTCCATGGACCTGGCAGAGTTAAGATACAACCAATGTGTGCTTCAATTTCTTCAAACATTCTAATTCTTGCATGCAGCTCCTCTGGGGGATGTCTGAGCTGCAATGCATGTGTGTGGGTGGGCTACGTTTTAAGTGGACATTTCTCTCCTTAGACCACAGAACATCCAGCACAGCAGCTAATGAAGCAATTAGAAGTACCCCCTTGCCCTATATGTCCCTTTACTGGTATTGCAAAGCCAGTAAGCCAGTGTGCAGAGGGGCTTAACCATGATTATTTCTTACTTCTATAAGAATTTTGGAAGCAGCACAATACATGAGTTACGGAGGTCCAGCCATCCATTAGCTTGCACGTAGCTTAATTCAGGTTGCAGGTGATTTCTCCTCAGCCACCTTTTCCAGCTCTACTGAGAGAATACCACAGTGTACCCCGACTATTTGAGACATATTATCGAGAGACCCTTTTAACATGTCCTGGTTCTGTCTCTGGGCCTCCTGGCAGTTGAACATGCTAGAAACTCTTCAAGGAGATATGTAGGAAGCGTCCAAATCACCTCAACTAGATCATCCCAATGTGGAAGAGCAGCAAATTCATCCCTCCAATGTCACTGCACTTCTCATCCTATAAGGAAGACTCAACCCTCTACCCTGAATTTATCACCATAGGTGATGGCAAGGACATAGATTAACAGGTAAACATAGAGACTTGCCTTTTGGCTCAACACTTTGATTTCATGACTGTGTTTTTGTAATGAAGTGTCCAATAGCGCTTTTATACTAGTACCTACTCAACGCGACTCGACTCGCCTTGTCCTCGTTTGTTTTTAGACACCCAGATGAGAAGTAGGCGGGTTTGAGCGAAGCTGCTGTGACGTATTTGATTGTGTATCTAAACGGAGAAGACAACAACACTAAAGATGTAGAACTTGGAGGAGATGATAGATGTGCTGCTGGGTCTGTGACTTGTGGTCGAAGTTAAAAAATGAGAGTGAAAGAAGCTTCAAGCGGCAACGCTTTTTTTTATTTGTTTGTCTCAGTGCTGATGAAAAGTCAGCTGGAGCCGCGAGCGGCTGAGAAGTGACCAAGCGCCTGGTAGATCTGGTCGTTCCTTATCGCCCGTCTAGATCCCTTTTTAATTCTCTCCTCAGCACCAGGTTTATGAACATCTGCAGCTCAGAGTTAGATCACAAAGCAGACGTTTGCGCTGCCATTGCCTGTTGAATAAAATCGCTGTGAGCCGCTCTTGCGCTGATTCTCGCTTCCTGATTCAAACGTCCGACCGGTCCGCCCCCTGACCAATCAGTGGCCTGTAGTGTGGTGATGTCAGATACAGCCGACTCAGCATGCTCAGAACCTCGGCAGAATATCTACTCGGCAACATTGTGCATGATATAATCAAAGCTTGTATTAACTTTGATTCTATTTCACTGGTTTTCTTATGGTGCACCAGACAAACGAACACTAGGATCTTTCAGTTGTTTTATCACAGTGTATTGGTTTATTTACATTTCAAAATCCAGAAGCCATTCATTTACAAATGTGATTGCACTTTAGTTTACAGTACATATTTAAATGTTCAGATATTAAGATGTGAAAGACAGTTTTTGCATGATTTGAATGAGGCAAAATAACGTGCTTTTTCTCTCGAATATATTGTTATAATCATTTGTTTCAGAAGTACTGTAATTATTTTTTGTATAAAAATTGAATTTGGTGTTCAAAAAGTATTTTTTCAAACTTGAGTCTTGAAAAAGAGGGCGTCTTATAATCAGGGTTGTCTTATATCCGGGCCAATACGGTACTGTAGCGCCTCTCTAGTGTATTGAACTATTAGTGAGAGGTGGATAACCTGAGCTCTTTTTTACTCTTTAACAAAAAGATTGGGTTTTTATAATAAACTTAAAAGAATACCTCAAAAGTGCTTGTGAAGAGTTGTTTTTTAATATTAGGTAACTTCAGCTTTAAATCAAGTTTTTTGAAGCACAAAATTTTACTCTCATGAACTGAAATACCCTTTAAACTATAGTATTTTTTTAACCACTTAGTCTTTATCACCTTAATGTAATCTGAATGTTAAACTCAATGATCAAACAATTTTACGAAAAAAAAAAAAAAAAAAAGAAGCCTAAAACAATATGGCTGCTTTACCACAACAGGGCGATGAAAAAAAAAAAAGGTACTTTACCCCCCCCAGTGTCGTATCCACACACACACAGACTGATGGCAGCAGGAGAGGTGAGAAGAGGACCCGCCCAGAGGAAACGCCACTGCAGATCCCGCGGTGTTCGGCTCGTCTCTGCAGCTCCACGCTCGCTTTTTCCACGGTCACTGCCGTCCAGGTAGCTGGCCGATAACTTAGCAAAGTCCCTTAGCAAAGAAACTACTAACTGCTGGACTAGCTGCTAGCTTTGCTGCTTCGTCTTTTTCAGGTTGAATATTCCACTCAAACAGACCTGGTCGAACACCTGTAGACTACGACCCTGGTGACAATTAACTCGTCTTTTTTCATTACATACTACACGCTTCGCTCGTCTCCTGCGTTGGCCATTCTTCTTCTCTCCTTTTTTCTTTTTCAGTTTACGTCTAGACAACATAACGTACCTTTTCAAAATAAAATCCATTAACATGTGTGTTTTCTTTTTGTTCTTTCAATATCAGTTAAACATTTTAACAACATTTACAATCATGAAATAGTTAACATATCAAATGCACTTTTTAATACACGAATAACATTTATTAACCATTAACTTATTTATCTTTCAAATCTTAATGGCTATTTATTATGAAATGAACTTATTTATGTTAACTTATGCCTTTTCTATCCTCATGAATTTCCACAGGGCTAGCTTTTTCTTTCTAGCGGATTTACATTTACTGTACATTAGGTAATAAATAGTTAAACGTAAGCAAATTTGGTGGTTCCAACTTTTTATTTTATTTTTAATGGTTAGCTTGAGTGCAGCCAACTTCTCTGCATCAAGAACACTTGTTCCCTCTGTCTTGTCCTCCCCCAAAGCAAATGAAGACAAACAGCCCGCGTGTTAAAATCAAATGTCAAGCATTACATAACTGCATGATTTTTCAAACAGACCGTTTCCTTAAGTTTTATCTCAGCTGAAGTGTGGAAATTTAGCTTCTTCACAGCACCAGCTTCCACACCAGGCCACAAAACCTGACCTTGCACCCACTTAAAAAGCTCAGTTAAGTTTTGCTTTAAATTAAATGGGAAGCAAAAGTTTTAATCTTGTAGAATGAAAGGTTTTATTTGACCTAAGAACATGATATCAATATGAACATCACTGCTGGACGTAAGAGAGGTTCAGAGACTCCAGCTAACATGAACAGGGGATGTTTTTTTACATACTCTGCCATATATATGTTGGATATATCAGAAAAACTTCACAAACTTTGATAAATAAAGGGTGTAGTGAACGTCTGTCTCCATCATGTGCTTCCATAGAGGTGAAAAAACGCGCACTGTGCTTTTGGGGATGGAGGTGAGGTGGGCACTTCAAAGTGATGCTGGTAGAATACAGTTCTTTGACAGGCCTTGCATGGGACAGCAGTTGATGAAAGAAAGGCAGACAAAGAGATTGCTTTGATGTGAACAGTTGAAACTCATGGCCATTCAATAGCGAGGACGAGAGGACAACTTTGCATAGCCTATTGGCGAGCTTCACGAGTTTGAAGAGCTCTTCATACGAACAGCATCGTGTTTGCAGAACATGTTTTGATTCACTCATGCTTTGCTTCCAGTTAGTGGCTGTGTTTTAGATAAGGCTCCTACAGTCCTCAAGTAATCATGATATACAAAACTATAAAAACTGCTTCAGCGTAGTCCTTCACACCGCGGCAATTGCATCGCAAAACACTGTCTTTCAATTACTGCTCACAACATAAAATCTCCAGTTTTACATTGTATTGTTCTTCTGGCCAAGACTGCAAAGTATTAGATCAACCTAATTCTAGATTGTATCTCAGTGTTTTCTTTTAAGAACTGCCTCTCCATTGTACCAACATGGACCAATATAAACAATACATCAGAATTAGCTGAAAGTCGATGGTTGAGTTTTGCTACGAAAGATGTTATTAACAGTCAAAAATGAATGAAAAGAAAACTCAGTTGTTCAAAAAGAACAAGTCATATTGAGGTGAGTTTCTGAAAGAAGAATAGTATTGTCATGAAAACAAATCAAACTTAGAGGCAAAACAAAATAAAATAAGGTTATAAAAATGGATACACGACTGAATGTAATGAAAAATAAATTGACACCTCCTTGCATTCAGTTCTGTTCATGTTCGTTGTTATAAGTGACTGCAGAACAATTACTTATTCCAACAATAATGGGAGTCTGCTCATGTGCTATAAAATCACTGGAGTCTTTTTTTTCCTGCACAGGGTGTCAGTTATACTCCTTTCAGACAAACAGCAGAAGCTGCTAATATAGCACTAAGGCCGTCTGTCTGAATTTATCCAAACGTTAAAGCAGACATGGCTCAGTGGCTCATGGCCTGGGATTCCCCTGGTATGATAAACTCTAATCCTTTAAAGCATGTTGAGGATGAAACAAAGCTGATGCTTTTTTTTTTGTCTTTTTTGTCTCATTGCAAGTGTCCCTGGGCTAATCCTCTTTGTGTCCTCTCACCCACCCACAAATGCACAAGGCAGATGGCCACCCTTCATGAGCCTGACTTCTGGAGGTTTCTCCTTGTTAATAGGGAGATTTCCTCTTCACTGTCACCCTGTGCATGCTTGGGATGAGGAATTGATCTAAATTGGATGGGAAGCATTGCCTAGAGCAGTGTTTCCCCAACCCTGTTCTTCGGGACACACTTCCCTGCGTGTTTTAGATGTTGTCCTGCTCTAACACCTGAAACACTGGTCCAAACAGTACTGTCTAGCTACTGTCCCCACTAAAAAGTTACTTTGGACTCTCGTCCAAGTTGTCTCTTGACACAACAGTGTATGGCTTCACAATAGTATGTCACACATCAACAACGATGAAACAGAGGTACGTTGCACATCAGGACAGAGGTGACCTGTAATTTCGTTTTAATGAAATATGAACAATGACGATAAAGAATCTTGAATCTTGACTAAGAGACTCAAGAAAAGTCATGAAGACAAAAGAGACAGGAAGAAAAAGACCAAACAAATCTTAGCTCAGTGGCGACCCGCTGAGCTCAATATTTCAAAAGCTCTCACTATGAGAGTTATTCACAATCTGTGGTCTGTTCTTGTTATAACTGGTTTCTACTTTGTTGTTACGCACATAAATTGTGCGATTTTTCTGTTGCTGACAGTAACCAGAGAGTGGGAGTGAAAATACTGTAATATGGATCCCATATCATTATGTTGATTCTAACGTAAAAATAAGATATGTATAACACCTGGTTGTTTACCGCGGTTCAAGAATTACATGTGACTGGTTTTGCCTGTGAGAGGCAGCTGCTTTCTTTTTCTACCAGAACAGTGTTTTGTCAAAGAATCACTTCCCTGAACCTAGACCTGGGTTATTCAAACTTAAGCCTGGTTTTTACTTCTGCATAGAAGCTACACATGTAGGCTACACAATGCACCTACGCCCTCCCTGGTGTTTATACTTCTGCATTATTTGCATCACGCTGCAATTACATAACCAACTGTTAGGTGGCAGTGTTGGTTATTTTTATGCAGGATCATAGCTTGCAGTGCCAAGTTTTCTTGTGTTTTTAGTTTGGAGTAAACTAGGTATACTTACTGTGCATTCACACTGAAAGCGTCACTGGCGTCACGGCGTCACGAGCGTCCGGCTGCCATTCGTTGTCTATGAAAGCTCGCTGCAAGAGGCGTCGGGAGTGGCGTGATGGAAGCGTCCAGAGCGTCAATTTGAAGTTGAGAGAATCTCAACTTTATGCAAATGAGCAGGGGCGACGCCGAGGCAGGGTCCAATCACAGACCAGGATTCCCAAAGCAAGAAGCCTTGCCCAAGCCGGAAGAAAGACAATACAAAAATACAAAGGAAAATGGAGGACAAACTAATTATTGCGGTGTCCAGTTTCCCAGAGTTATACGATGTCTCTATATTCACATACAGAGACATGAAAAAGAAATTGGAGGCATGGAAGAAAGTGGCTGAGACGATTGGTATATCTGGTAAGTAACAGGCTGATGTAAAAAAAAAAAAGTGTAAATTCATGTAGCTAGTTAAACAATGGAAAATTGAACAAATCGCCTTGTAATTATGCTCGAAACAGAATCTTATATATATGCAGATGGAGAGGTATTGATTTTTCTGTGTGTTGTGTATAGTTTATGACTGTAGGAAGAGGTGGAAAAGTTTGAGGGACACATACAGAAGGGAAAGGAAGAAAGAAAAGGAGAGGTGTAGGAGTGGATCTGATGCTTCAGGCCAGCGGCCATGGCGTTATACCCAAATAATGAGCTTCCTCAACCCTTTCCTGGAGGAGAGACCTACCAGCAGCAACATGCATAAAAGTGCCAGCCAGACGAGTTGTCGGGGAGAGAATGCTGCCACCACCAGCCAGGTCACAGAGCCAGAGGTGGAGAATGAGGAGACATTCTCCCTCTTCCTAAAGCCTGTACCTCCAGAGCCTGAAACCCCAACACCCACTTATCTACCAGCAGGGACAGGTCTAGGGCCCAGAAGAGGGCACATGATGGCACCCTCTCTCCTTTCAAGAGGCAGCTAATGGGAGCTGTGGAGAGGGTAGTGAGGCAGCCAGCACCCCCCAACCCAGATAGGCTCTTCTTTGAAAGCCTTCTCCCAGACCTCAAGACCCCATCAGCTCAGAGGAAGAATAAGATAAAATTTAAAATCCACCGCCTGATTTTTGAGGCAACCTGCAACAGGCAGAAGATCAGCAGGGGTAATTTCAGGGTGCTTTTGTGGGGGATGAGGGGGGGTTTGGTTAAGAAAATTGTTC
This sequence comes from Cololabis saira, assembly GCF_033807715.1. Taxonomy (NCBI): domain Eukaryota; kingdom Metazoa; phylum Chordata; class Actinopteri; order Beloniformes; family Belonidae; genus Cololabis; species Cololabis saira. Next base: position 39,044,381 of record NC_084605.1, read on the forward strand.
TCCCACGTTTTGTTTTTTTAAGCAAGTTCATCAATTTCATAAAATGTTTAAATAAATAGTTCCTTGTTTAACACTGAATGCTTCCTTTTTTCATGGATGTGGTAACAGCAAATATAACTTAGTTTGGTCAATACAGCACCTGAGTAATGGAAGAGTGAGTAAATTAATCAATGAGACAATATAAGCATGTACAAAACAAAATGTTCACTACATACTGTACCTGTGGTAATAATCTTGTATTCATGATAAACACTATGGACAGTTTTATGCGCCAAAACATGGGCGCTGCCATTACTCTACACAAATGCATTTTCCGCCAGAATTGGTTTCCGCAACGTTTACCGGTATAAACACAGCGGCGTGGATACGGCATGGATACTAACCTAAAGCAAAGACTTCCTGCTCGTGAGTTTTTAATGTCGACAACTATGTCTTTGCCATGGGAACACGGTTCTACTACTTTGACTGGAGATGCCTTCTCCGGGTGGGTGGAGAAGTCCTGCCTCAGGTGGAGGAGTTCAAGTATCTCGGGATCTTGTTCACGAGTGAGGGAACGATGGAGCGGGAGATTGACAGACGGATCGGTGCAGCATCCGCAGTTATGCGGTCGATGTACCGGACCATCGTGGTGAAGAGGGAGCTGAGTCGAAAGGCGAAGCTATCGATTTACTGGTCAATCTACGCACCTACCCTCACCTATGGTCACGAACTTTGGGTAGTGACCGAAAGGACAAGATCGCGGATACAAGCGGCCGAGATGAGTTTCCTCCGCAGGGTGGCTGGACGCTCCCTTAGAGATAGGATGAGGAGTTTGGTCACCCGGGAGGAGCTCGGAGTCGAGCCGCTGCTCCTTCACATTGAGTGGAGTCAGCTGAGGCTTGGGCATCTGTACCGGATGTTCCAGGCATGTCCCACCGGGAGGAGACCCCGGGGCAGACCCAGGACACGCTGGAGAGACTATGTCTCTCGGCTGGCCTGGGAACACCTCGGACTCCCCTCGGAGGAAGTGTCTGGGGTGAAGGAAGTCTGGGCATGTTTGCTGAGGCTGCTGCCCCCGCGACCCGGGAACAGATAAGTGGCGGACGATGGATGGATGGATGGCGTTACACCAACGCAGAGCCTCTGCGTAGGTTCTGCGTCGATTTAATGCAGAACCATAAACAAGCAAGACTCTGCTCTCTGCTGCACCGTTAACACAAAGTAACGAGGGATATTCGGAAGTGGTTCAAGCACAACCACGCCAGCAACGGTGGTTTGTTTAGTGATGGCTTTGAGCTGTATAGATAAAATTAGTTTGAATTTCTATGTTTGATTTTCAGGGTAAGAAACATGTGTTGCTAGATTGGCTGATGGGTGAGGTAGCCCAGACTAAATGTAGCATTTTCTTTGTTCTGCAGCAATATTGCAGCAATAAAGCATTTGAAATACACTTTAATATTCTTGTTTTGCTAGTATCATTCCGCTTGAAATTATGGTAAAATGCATAATTTAGTGTTGAATAACGTGCCAGGCATGTGCACCCCCTCTGATCTGAGATGCAGCCCTGGTATTCGCACAGAGAAAATAAACACTACATATTATATGTATGATTTGACTTAAACAAATGTTTACATTTTTATTTATTTATGCACAACTGTAGAATAATATGCACACATTTGATTTATGTGCACAAATTCAATTGACAGTTCCCTTACCCCATAACATGTTTGCAGTGAACCCATTATAATATCTATGCACTTTTTTTTTTACTATATATCTGACCAAAGCACGGGCGGGATCTGCCCCAGGACCATCAGGCACCACCTATAAAATCTACAAATGCTGCCCGCAGCTGCTGAAGAGGCTCTCAAAGCTCCTAAGGACACTGTGGAAGAAGAAGCTGGAACCCGGACACTGGACTCTCGCTGAGGGCTGTTTTGTGCCAAAAGAGCAAAATTCCACGAGACTCGACCAGTTCCGGGAGATTTCCATGCTGGACGTAGAGGGTAAAATATTCAGGTCTATCATCGCCAAAAGGCTAACAACGTACCTGCTCGCCAATGAGTTCATTGATCCCAGTGTCCAAAAAGGAGGAGTCCCGGGATATTCCGGCTGCTTGGAGCATACAGCAGTGATCAGCCAGCTCATTAACGAAGCCAAGAGCAAATACAACACACTCTCTGTCGTTTGGCTGGACCTTGCCAAAGCCTACCCAAGCGTCCCACACCAGCTGATCCGAAAGGCATTGGATCACTACCGAGTTCCCTCAGAGGTAGTCGAGCTTGTGATGTCACATATGGATGCGCTGTGGATGCGGTTCACCGTGGGAAGTGTCACCACCAAATGGCAAAGGCTCGAGAAGGGCATCATGGCAGGATGCACGATTTCCGTGGCCATGTTCATAGCGGCTATGAATCTGTTGCTGAAGGCAGGAGGAATGCAGTGCAAAGGCCCGAAAGCAGACGACGGTACGAGACACCCTGCCTGTCGAGCTTTCATGGACGACGTGACAGTGATGACTCCATCAATCCAGGGGACACAGTGGATCCTGACCGCACTGGAAAAGATGGCAACATGGTCACGCCTGCAGTTCAAACCGGAAAAGTCAAGGAGCCTCAGTATCTTGAAGGGGAAGCTAACAGGAAACATCTTCAGCATCCAAGGCTCTGAGATCCCAACTATTCAAGATCAAGGGATCCGATGCCTTGGAAAGCATTTCGACAGCTCCCTAAAGGACAGCAGCAATCTCACCAATACCAAAGCCCAGCTGAACACCTGGCTCAAGGCAATCGAGCACAGCCAACTACTGAGGTTTAAAGGAGACCTATTATGGCATTTAATGTATATTTTAAACAGGCCTTGAATGTCTTAAAAACAATCTAAAGCTTGTTTTTTCTACATAAATCATAAATCCAGCCTGTGGGCCCTGTCACTAGTTTTACCGCTTCTAACCTCTTTTTCTGCGCCTCATTTTTAGGGAAGGGGGGGGGTATGATAATGAGGCTCTGTGCTGATTGGCTCCCTGAATGACGTGTAGCAGGGGAGGAGGATAAACCTCGCTCCGCCAGAGCAGCCCGAGCCTGTAAATTATCACAACACTGAATTTTCACAAATGGCAACTTTATTGTTAAAAAAATAAAATATGAGTTGTATATAAATAACATTTATGCACTATTTCAGCCAGATCTGCCCGGTGGATGCTGAACGCTGGCCGCGGAGCCACGCCGGGCGCCCAGCATGGCTCCGGGGCGCATCGCCCGTTACCGGGGATCAAACCGACAGATTTCTCTGAAAATCTCGGAGGGTGAAGCTGGTCCAGCCTGGGACGTACCCCAGAAATCCCTGCTCCCAAAGCGGCCGGGAACCTGGACAATTTAGTCGGAAACCCCGCTTTGGGAACCAGGAAGTAGGCTGGAGCCGCGCGCATCACCGCGGCTTTAACCGGGGAATTTGACCGGTTCCGACCGGCCAGGACCGCAGGAACCCGCCTGGACTGGTAGCAGGGACTCCCGGGGACCGACCAGCGGAATTTCAGCCGGATCTGCCCGGCGGATGCTGCGCGACGGGCGCCGCAACGCCACGGCGGGCGCACATATCGGCTCCGGAGCGCAGCCGCTGCGCATCGCCCGTTACGGGGGATCGAACCGACAGATTTGGCTGGAAATGTGGGAGGATGAAGCTGGTCCAGCCTGGGACAGACCCCCGAGGACCCAGCTCCCAAACCACCCGGGAACCTGGATGATTTAACCTGGATCCGCGGCGCCGCGTCCGACTGGCTGAAGGAAGCGCCGCTCCAGCCAGAGCCAGAGAGCTGGTTGTGGGCGTGGTTTCAGCAGCGGAGGCTGAACCTATGGAGATGAGCGCCTATGGTGACGTCACCCTAGGCGCAGATTCAGAATGGCTCAAAAAAAGGTCACGTGACACTGGGGGACTCTGGCCGGCGGGGGTCAGAGAGCTTGCAGAATTTCATGGTATTTTGTCTCCCCTGTGCTGGCAGGGTGAGGGGAGACCACTTTATATATGTTAAAACAAGAAAAAACGTGTTTTTCATAATAGGTCCCCTTTAAAGTCTGGTGCTTTCAGTATGGCATCATACCATGGCTGCAATGGCCATTCCTACTGTACGACTTTCCCATGTCCCAAGTGGAAGGAATGGAAAGACTGTGCAGCAGGTTCTTGCGGAAATGGCTGGGAGTCCCCCCATCCTTCAGTACAATCAATCTGTACAGCAAGACCTCCAAGCTTCCCTTGCCAGTTTCATCAGTGGTCGAGGAGTTTAAAGCCACCAAGGCAAGGGCAGTCGGTACACTCCTTCTGTCTGAAGATGGGAAAGTAAGACATGCAACCAAGACCAAGTGTGGCAGAAAGTGGAAGCCCCAGCAAGCTGTGTGAGTCCCACTGGAAACACCAGGAAATTGTGGGCGTGGTATTTCAGGGGACGCCTGGGCCTTGGACACTACAGCAATAAGAGGTGGAGCAGAGCTGATGCCAGAGCCAGAAGAGGTCTCATGGTACAAAGAGTCCGTGAGGCAGCAGAGGAGGACCGCCAGGTGAAAGAGGTTGGACTTGCCTCTCAGGGTCGATGGACGCAGTGGGACCAGGCACAGGAGCGACCACTGTCTTGGAAGGAACTGTGGCAAACCGACCAAGGGAAGTTGAGCTTTCTCTTACGCTTGGTGACTGACCTGTTGCCAACACCAAGCAACCTGAAGAGATGGGGCAGTGAGGAAGAACCATCCTGCAATCAGTGTGGAGCAGCCTCCTGTACACTGAACCAAATCTTGACTGGTTGCCCAAAGGCGTTGGCGGAAGGACGCTACAGATGGAGGCACGACAAGGTCCTCACGGAAATCGCCAAATGGGTGGAACAGCAGCGAGTCAAAGTCAACAACAAGCAGGCCCAACAGCCCAAAGCCATAACCTTTGTGAGGGAAGGGGACAAGGTTCGCAAGTCCAGCACGGCGGCAAAGAACCCATGTTTTATCCTGCAACGCGCCTCCGACTGGGAGCTGAGCATGGACCTGAAGAGAAAGCTTGTCTTCCCACAGGACGTGGCAGTGACGCCGCTCCGACCAGACATGGTCCTGCTTTCGTGCTCCTGCAGGAGCACGAAAACCATCATAGTTGCTGAGCTCACGGTGCACTGGGAAGAGAGGCTAGCCACGTCCCATCAACTGAAAAAAGCCAAATACCAGGATCTGATTGACGAGGCGGTTTTGAAAGGGTGGCACGCAACCATCTTCCCTATTGAAGTTGGCTGCCGCGGGTTCCCAGCAATATCGGTGCGCTACTTTCTCCAGAGGGTTGGGCTGGAACCCAAACAGCTGAAGAAAGCCACCAGGGACATAGCCGCAGCAGCCGAGTTCAGCTCAAGATGGCTGTGGCTGAAGAGGGCCCACAGTTGGAACCCTTCCGCAGGTGAAGGCTAGTCAGTCTTTGCTGCCCCACTCAGGCGAGGTGTACAGGTTAAGGGGCGAAACACCTGTGAACCTGAGATCCCTGCTGACGATGCGGAAGGGTTTCCAACAATGTGGATGCTCCGAGGAATACCATCTCGGAAAATCTGCATCACCAGAGTTAGCGTAGTTCCTGCAGTTACAGCTTGTGGCAAAGCATTTCTGATGTTTACTTCACCTCTAGGTAGAAAATGCTGTGAGACAGGGGAAAACCGGGCTTGCCTGCACTGACGGACAGAACCAGTGGAATGCTGGGTCTAAAAGAAATGCTGGTCAGAGGAAGATGAAGTATGTGCGTTTCAAACGTCACAACAGGAAGGATATTTATCAGCTGCCACCAACTTCACAGCCATCTTCTACCACTCCAGAACCGGCACAGGAGGTGAAACTCTTTAGGACTCATGAAGAGTGGAAGAAAAACGCACTTGCCTCACCAATGGCAGAACTTTTAATGTGCCCTGGGAATAGCCTCCTGCAGCTCTGCTTTAATGCAGATACCTCCACCATCACCGAACCAACACCATCTCAACACATCGAGCTCCTAACACATGATGATCACCACACACCACTGGCTTGTGTAAAATGCAGAACCGTCTATGCTCAATATATTAACATGTCCACAGCCCAGCTTGAGGAGATCGAGAAGCTTACAAAAGCACAGAGCAAAGAACAGGTCTGGCATGCTGCACGGAGAGTACGCGTCACAGCGAGCGCGGCTAGAAAGGTGCCCATTCGCTCAACCACGGCGCCTGACAAATTTTTGTCAGAACACTTACACCCATCTTTCCGTGGCAATGCTGCAACTCGTCAAGGAGCGGAGGGGGAGGAACTTGCAAGGAATTATTTGGAAACTCTGGGCAATATTCAGGTTTTTAAAAACCCAAATATGACCTCTGGGTTACTCCTTTTAAAACCTGAATATTCGGTCATGTAAACGCCTAACGGGATATCCTGATCAAACGGAACATGAATTTGTTTTCTGCGCATGCTCTGTTCACAAGGAATCCTGGTCTTTTGAGTCCAGGAAGTTCTTATAAACACGGAGAAACGCAAGAACACGCCACACTTTTGGAGAGAGGAGGAGACTAATCATTTTATAAATGTAATGAAGGATATGAACATTTTGGCATTTGTAGACGGTAGAAAGTAACGGGATAGCAAGATTTAAAAGAAGGTGAGCGAAAAGTTGCCCGAAGCAGCATTTGTTTTGAATTTGGATACAGGAAGAAGAAGCGGAAATGACGGGGATTGCGTCATGACGTTCTCCGCGCGTCGCTGGTTTGATCGAGATATCCCAAATGATTAATCACCATGTAAACGAATATTCTGAATGTTCCAGTAACTGGAATATTAGCAATAAGCCGAATTTTGACTGCATGTAAACGTAGTCATAGATGCAGGTGGTTCGAGGATAGTTCCTATGAAACGACAAGGGCATGGTCGCACAAATGGTCTCTCTTGGAAGCCAGGGGATCAGGACTTTGAACTGTTCACCCATCACGTCAATCCAGTGACTAATCACAATGGCTGTAGACACATTGAAGCGGTGAGCAATATCTCCTAATATTAGGTTTAGTTTTAGCTTCATCAAGGTCATCAGGAATTGGTCAACAACAGGAAGGGTTTTTGATGGCTTACTGTAAAGCAACAACACTGTCACCATGGTGAAAAATTGAACCATACGCACTCCTGTATACAGCCCACAGCTAGCATCATCAATGAACGTGGTGCTAGTCACAGCTCTCGTGCCTCGCACTGTGTGGCCTTGTCTACTTTAACAGACTGTGTTGTTGAACAGTACGTGTGGTCATCATGTGACAGATGTTCCCATTGGGTCTGGGCATCGCAAACTTGTAGTGTAGCAGGCTCGGCCTCACAGGCAGGCTGACAGGTTTCAGGAGCATCTAAAAAGGGGAAGAGAAAACATGGATGGAAGAAAATTAATGCAGGCATAGAGTCCTCTCACTACAAACATCAAAATGGTAAAAATTGTACCATTTGTGTTTGTGTTGTACATTGCACACACACGCACACACTATCATAATCACAACAGCCTGCCAAATTGCATTGTATTTATGATGCACTGCAAAAACGCAAAATCTTACCAGGAATATTTGTCTTATTTATAGTTAAAATGTCTCATTTTTAGTCAAAAAATCTCATTACACTTAAAACAGGAGTCATTACCAGAAAAATAACTTATTTGACAATTTTCACCTGTTTCAAGTAAATTTGGGACAAAATTTACCTTCTCATTACAAGCAAAAAAAGCTGTGGCCGAAAACAGGCGAGTGAGCTGCTCTGCACTCAATTTCAGGCATCAGCCTATCAGCACGGAGGGTGAGGGAATAAAAGGCGGTTGTGTTCCCCCCCCCTGCCCTCTCACTTCCTGGTTCCAAGGCTCTTCCGGTTTCCCGGCGTTCCTTCGCAGCGCTCAGTGCAGGTAGGTAAACGGCTGTACTGTCTGCAGGCTGCTTCAGCATCTTTTAGCTTTTGCGTGTAATAGCCAGCTTTGTGTTTTTAGTGGTCCATTGTGGTCTAGTGGATGGTGGCGATCCTCTCTATGTGTGTTACAAGCTCTAAAAAGACAAGTGCTTCCTGAACGCATCGCCAGCGCACCATAACACGGAGCTGTGTAGAGCCTCTTCGGTTCTCATCACCGGAGGACAACTGCTCAAAAGACCCGTGCCCACTGACTGGACTTAAGATAAGGACAGGGGACACTGCTGCTTCGCACGCCTTTATTTTTGTGATCGTTTGCTGTGGACTGCTTCGCCATGCTCCTTTTCCGTGCATGCTTCGCCTGTCGCTCCCGGCTTAACTCTCCGACGCCGCTGCTTGCGGGGAGCTACGGTGCTGCCTTCCAGTCCTCTGGTCCCGGACTTCTTCCCCGAGCTGCAGGCCCGGGCTGTAGTCGCCCTGTCTGGGCTGTGTGTGTGGGTGTTTGTGGTTCGGCGTGCGCGCGTGTGTGTGGAGACGGCAGAAGTGTGTAGCAGTTGCTGCAACAGCGTAGATGTTGCAGCAACTGTGAGTTTGAGTTTTAGTATAGGGCTGTTTTGATTGTTTGAGATTAAGTTGGATATTTATGTTGTTTCATGTTTATTTTATCGTGTTGAGTTGGTAACTCTGGCCAGAGACCCCTCTTTCCTTATTTCTTTTACACCATATAAGTTGCTCATTACTTTTGCTTTAGTTCTTCTTGTACCTATAACAGCTTTTGTTTATTGTGTTAACAGTATTTCATATCTGTTTTGAAGGATTTGTTTATTATTTATTGTGTCTAACTGTTCTTTTTCCTGTTTTGTTGTGCAGCTGCTGAGAGCCAATGGTGGTGGTGGCATCCCCGGTGGTGGTTTCCCTTCGTGTGCTGTGGTCTTGATTTATTTTTTTTTGTGCACCTCACCTTTTGCTGTGCGTGTGTGTGAGTGGGGTGCTCCTTTTTAATTTTGGATTCCTCACCCCTATCCCCCCTCACCATCGGTAAGCCTCAGTTACTAATACAACCCGGTGTTATTTCTCTTAGCCCTTTTTTTTTTTTTACAGTTTTAACCTGTCTGTCAGGGTTTGGTTCTTTAAGGACCCAAGTGCAGGAGACAGAGGGAGGCTGGAGACAGGAGTTCTCAAAAATAAAAGGGTTTAATTCACAAAGGGCAAAAACAAAGCGCTGCAGAGCAGGATTGACAAAAAACCAGGATCATAAAAAAGGTACGAGGAGACATGGAGGAGAGAACAGTACGGACCGACAGGGAACCAAGGAATGACAAGACAAGATATACTGAGGGGATAACGAGACAAGACGAGACACAGGTGCGGACACAATCAGGGCAGATGGGACACAGGCGGGGCAAGACAGAACTGAAACTAAAACTGGGAGGAAGTGTCAAAACCCTGACAGTACCCCCCCCTCAAGGGACAGATCCCAGATGTCCCCAGAGTCCTAACCCAGGGTGGGCGGAGGGGGCCTGGAGGAGGGCCCAGGCCACACACGGCCAAAGCTCCGGGGGCCGCCCTCGGGACCGAGCAGACCAGCGAGAGAGCTCGGGGGGGCGTCCCCGAGGCCTAGGCCTGGGTCTTGGCGGGGGGCGTGACGGGGATTCTTGGCGGGGCTCGGGAACCTGGCGGGGCTCGGGAACCTGACGGGGCTCGGGAACCTGACGGGGCTCGGGAACCTGACGGGGCTCTGGGACCGCCTCAGGAACCGAGGGCTGCGGGACCGCCTCAGGAACAGAGGGCTGCGGGACCGCCTCAGGAACAGAGGGCTGCGGGACCGCCTCAGGAACAGAGGGCTGCGGGACCGCCTCAGGAACAGAGGGCTGCGGCACCGCCTCAGGAACAGAGGGCTGCGGGACCGCCTCAGGAACAGAGGACTGCGGGACCGCCTCAGGAACAGAGGACTGCGGGACCGCCTCAGGAACAGAGGGCTGCGGGACCGCCTCAGGATCCGGAGTCGGGGCTGACAGGAGGCGGGGGGCCGGAACCGGGGCAGACAGGATGCGGGGGGCCGGAACCGGGGCAAACAGGATGCGGGGGGCCGGAACCGGGGCAGACAGGATGCGGGGGGCCGGAACCGGGGCAGACAGGATGCGGGGGGCCGGAACCGGGGCAGACAGGATGCGGGGGGCCGGAACCGGGGCAGACAGGATGCGGGGGGCCGGAACCGGGGCAGACAGGATGCGGGGGGCCGGCGTCGGGGGGCAGAGGATCCCCGGAGCTGCCCGAGTGGGGACCCGGGTCCGTGGCGCTGGCTGCGGGGGTACCCGGGTCCGAGGTGCCGGCTGCGGGGGTACCCGGGTCCGAGGTGCCGGCTGCGGGGGTACCCGGGTCCGGGGCGCTGGCCCCCCCTCAAGGGACAGATCCCAGATGTCCCCACAGTCCACATCCAGGGCGGGCCGGGGGGGAACATGGGTCCTCGGAGCTGGCTGAGGGGGGGCACGGGTCCTCAGAGCTGGCTGAGGGGGGGCACGGGTCCTCGGAGCTGGCTGAGGGGGGTCCGGAACCATCACCGGAGGAGGAACTCCAGCAGGAGCTGAGGCGTCCAGGACCACCGCTGGAGCCAGAACAGGGGGCGATGCGTCGAGGACCACTGCTGGAGCAGGAACAGGCTGGGGCTGGGGCTGGCGCTGACGCCGTCGCTTCCCCTGGGGCTGAGAACCCCCGGGCCCGCCTCGAGCCAGGCGTGTTCCCCAGAAGGGGGAAACAGGCTGGGATGCGTCCAGGACCACCTCGGGAACAGGAAGAGGTGCGTCCAGGGCCCCCACCGGAACAGGCTGGGGCTGGGGCTGGGGCTGACGCCGTCGCTTCCCCTGGGGCTGAGAACCCCTGGGCCCGCCTCGAGCCAGGCGTGTTCCCCAGAAGGGGGAAACAGGCTGGGATGCGTCCAGGACCACCTCGGGAACAGGAAGAGGTGCGTCCAGGGCCCCCACCGGAACAGGCTGAGGCTGGGGCTGGCGCTGACGCCGTCGCTTCCCCTGGGCCTGCAGGCTCCTGGGCCCACCCAGAGCCAGGCGTGTTCCCCAAAAGGGGTTCCAGTACTCCTCCTGGCGCAAAAACTCTATGAAGGTGAGGTAGTCTCCCGCTGGGTCCATATGGTCGGTCCGTTCTGTCAGGGTTTGGTTCTTTAAGGACCCAAGTGCAGGAGACAGAGGGAGGCTGGAGACAGGAGTTCTCAAATATAAAAGGGTTTAATTCACAAAGGGCAAAAACAAAGCGCTGCAGAGCAGGATTGACAAAAAACCAGGATCATAAAAAAGGTACGAGGAGACATGGAGGAGAGAACAGTACGGACCGACAGGGAACCAAGGAATGACAAGACAAGATATACTGAGGGGATAACGAGACAAGACGAGACACAGGTGCGGACACAATCAGGGCAGATGGGACACAGGCGGGGCAAGACAGAACTGAAACTAAAACTGGGAGGAAGTGTCAAAACCCTGACACTGTCTAATTAATGAATAAATGGTCTATGGCCTGTTGAATGGTGAACCACGTCTCTAGCATTTCCTTTGTATGACTTACCTGTGTGCCTTTATTAGATCTATAGTTATTTAGAATTCCCTGGGTGAAATTCCCAGGGTGGCGTTGTTGGTCCTCCTTTCCAATTCCATCAATTCTGTAGATTCTGCTCTTTATAAAAATAATAATAGCCCCTCGTAACGCCACACTTGGCGTTGTTGGCAGGATGTACATTGTGAAGGTGGAGACGTGTGTTCTGTTTTGTTTTTGTATCCTGGTTTGACATTTTGTGAGTGAAATTTGTGTATGTGGAGGCATTTGAGTTTAAGGCGAAGCAGCAGTGGGTTTCCTGTTTGTCGCGGTAAGTTTAGTGTCCCGGGTTTATCGAGAGCGGTAATATAATGGAAGGAGAGCTGGAAGAGTTGAGGGACTTAGTGGCCCAGCTTAGGGCTGAGAATGAGAGGTTGCAGCGGGAGCGGGCTACGGCCGCACCGGGTACTAGTGCTGCACCTCCCATTCTCACCGAGCCTCCGCCAGTACCTTCCACTTCTAGCGCTTCTGTCATGGAGAGACTGATCTTAGTACCCCGAGATAGGAAGTGTCCAAGCTTCAGGGGTAAATCAGGTCTAGGGCTAGAGGAGTGGATAGAGGAGGCTCAGGCATGGATGAGAGCTCGCCATCTGTCCCCATCCGATCAGGCATTTTTTCTTTTCGACCACTTGGAGGGAGAGCCGCGTGATGAGATAAAACATCGGTCTAGCGCAGAGAGGAGTGATCCAGCTGAAATTATTGCTGCTCTGCGGGAGCTGTATGGTTGTTCTGACTCGTACGTGCTTTACAGGAAGCCTTCTTCTCACGACGCCAGCAAGAAGGGGAGACTCTTCAGGAGTTCTCCCTGGCGCTCATGAATCTGATGGCTTCTGTGAAGCAACAGGCTCCAAACGACACGCTAAACACCGATGTTTTGTTGCGCGACCAGTTCGTTGAGAATGTTATTGACGGTTCCCTTCGTCGAGAGCTGAAGCAGCTTGTACGCAGGGAGCCGGTTGCCTCCCTGCTTGAGGTGAGGGCGGAGGCAATTAGATGGGAGAGAGAGGGGTCGCCGGGAGGTGTGCGGGGCCGGAGCCATTCGGTTCCCTCGGTGCTGGGTTTACAGTGTGGTGTTCAGGGTGCCCCTCTGGTGGAGAAACCATCCCAGGCTGGTGAGCTACGAGAGGTGAAAGACATGTTAAAGCTCCAACAGGAACAGCTTAACAGGCTCACTGAGACTCTTGCCCAGCTGCAGACCAGCCAGCACCGTTATCCTTCTCCTTACCGTGGCCCATTACTTTGCAGGCGGTGCCACCAACCTGGCCATTTTGCAAAGGAATGCAGAGCGGGGCATAATCCACCTCGCCCTACATCTGCAGCGCCCGCTTCCTCTCAGCCAGGCATGCATTATGAGTCAGCTCAGCATTCAGGAAACTAGCGCCCGCCGAACTGCGGAGTCAAAGTTCGGAGGAAGTAAACATCGGCTCACCTGCTGTTGGAGGGGAGGAGGCTAAGCTAGTCGCTGCTTGTCCACATATGGATGTGATCATGGGGGGAGTAGTGGTTCCTTGTCTGGTGGACACAGGGTCTATGGTGTCCATCATTACGGAGAGCTTCTTCCGGCAGCACTTTGGGTCTTGGGACCAAGAGAGGCTTCAGTCTTGCCACTGGTTACGCCTCAGAGCAGCCAATTGGTTGCCTATACCCTACCTCGGTTACCTGGAGCTTGAAGTCGAGCTTTGCGGCGGGTCATTGCCAGGGTGCGGGGTATTGGTGGTCAGGGACCCTGCGTCGGCTGATGAATCCCTTCATGCGCCTGGTGTTTTGGGGATGAACATCCTGCGGAAATGCTACGGGATGCTGCTTGGGCAACATGGTCTCGCCCTATTTGATTTACCCATCATTACAGAAGCACCAAAAGCTGTGGTGCAGGCATTGCAGAGGTGCCATCATGCCCCTGCGGGCCCTTTTTCTGAAGCTGCTGGTAAGGTCAAGGCCGGAAGGTTTGCCGCATCCCTGGTGGTACCATGCAGGTGGTTCTGGCTACATGTTCTGCACAGTACTCAGGCTCTGTGGTGCTTTTTGAGCCCTCGGACCAGGGATTTCCTGCTGGCCTGCTGGCCTCCCTGGCACCGGTTGATGTTGAGGACGGTACTGCACACATCCCCATTATGAACGTGGGTTCTTCCGACGTGTTATTGTACCCGCGAACAGTGGTAGGTGTCCTTAGTGAGGTTCGTGTGGTAAGCTTGCCCCCTGGTGTTGAGGAGGTTGTGTCCCATACAGCCTCTGTGGTTTCCCAGGTCGTGGCTCCCCCACTACCAGATCAGGTGGAGGCGGTCGACTTGTCAGCCCTGTCTTACGAAGAACAAGAGGAAGCGCGAGGTCTTCTTCGGAAACATGTCTCTGTCTTTTCATCTCACGATGGTGACTTGGGCTGCACTTATTTGATTTCTCACGAAATCCCTCTTTTGGATGACGCCCCCATCCGCCAGCGTTACCGTCGTATTCCACCATCAGAATACGAAGTAGTTAAAGAGCATATCAACCAGCTGCTGGGCGCACAGGTCATCCGCGAAAGCAGCAGTCCTTTTGCCTCACCGATTGTGCTGGTTAAGAAAAAGGATGGCAGCCTGCGGTTGTGCGTAGACTACCGACAGCTTAACAGCCAGACAATGAAGGACGCCTTCCCTCTTCCTCGTATTGAGGAGTCACTTGACGCGTTAACCGGAGCTCGCTGGTTCTCCACTAGGGATTTAGCCAGCGGCTATAATCAGGTTCCAGTTGCGGAGGCCGACCAACCCAAGACAGCTTTTTGTACCCCGTTCGGGCTGTTCGAGTGGAGCCGCATGCCCTTTGGGCTGTGTAACGCGCCTAGCACCTTCCAGCGGCTCATGCAGAGGATTTTCGGACACCAGCAATGTCAGTCCCTGCTCTTATATCTAGACGACATTGTGGTTTTCTCCTCTACCTTTCAACAACATCTGGAGCGTCTGGAGGTGGTGCTGCAGCGGTTAGAACAGGAGGGCCTGAAGGCTAAGCTGTCAAAGTGCTCCTTTTTCCAGCGAGAGGTCAGTTATTTGGGGCATGTCATCTCTGCCAGTGGTGTTTCCAGTGATCCGGGCAAAGGGGAGGTGGTAGCCAACTGGCAGCCCCCCACCACCATCTTGGAGCTGTGGTCCTTTCTCGGTTTTGCAAGCTACTATCGTCGCTTCGTGGAGGGGTTCGCCAAGTTGGCTGCCCCTCTACACCGTCTTGTGGCAGAGCTTGGGTGCTCTAAGTCCAAGAGGTCACCACGCCCGGTTTCAGACAAGTGGACATCAGAACATCAGCAGAGCTTTGATGCCTTAAAGTTTAAGCTCACCAATGCCCCGTGCTTGCCTATGCCGACTTTACCCTCCCCTTCATCCTGGAGATAGACGCCAGTCATGGAGGCCTGGGAGCGGTACTCTCACAGGAGCAGGAGGGAAAGGTGCAGCCTATAGCATTTGCCAGCCGAGGTTTGAGGCCGACAGAGTGCAACCCATTTAATTATAGCTAGAGTTTTTAGCTTTAAAGTGGGCAATAGGGGAAAAATTCTGTGAGTACTTGCTTGGGCACAAGTGTCTGGTTTGCACGGACAATAATCCCCTCAGCTACTTGTCAACAGCTAAACTTGGTGCACTGGAGCAACGCTGGGCAGCTCAGCTTGCAGCTTTCGATTTCGAAGTTCGCTACCGCCCTGGTAAGAACGATGCAAATGCGGATGCCCTGTCCCGCTTGTACCCCCCTGTTGTAGTGAACCTGGAAACTGTAGTCCCTGGTACGTCACTTCCACTACCCTTGAAGCGAGCTCTACAAGCTCGAGGGCCCGAAGCTTGTCAGGCTGCTGTCCAAGCTCTGCCTCAGCACCTTCCTGCTGACATTGGCGCACTTCAGCAGGGTGATCCGGTGCTCTCAGAGGTGTTGACGTTTTGGCAGCAGCAACAATATCCCGACCATGGAGAACGCAGGCGGCTGTCCCAGCTAGTGGTGGTGCTTCTCAAACAGTGGGATAGGCTGACTGAACAAGCGGGAGTGACCTATAGAAAGGTTGCATGGCCCGATGGTGGAGAAGCAGTTCTCCAGGTACTGTTACCGGCTGCGTTAAAGGAGAAGGTCCTCACCGAGGTTCACCAAAACCATGGCCACCAAGGTGTAGAGAGGACCTTGGAATTGCTAAGGCAGCGTTGCTACTGGCCAGGTATGACCTCCGATGTGAAGCATTGGTGTCAAACCTGTGAGCGGTGCCAGGTGGCCCAGGACTCAGGGCCACCGGTCCGAAGCTTCATGGGGCATCTGCTAGCCTCGGAGCCAAACGAAATTTTGGCTTTGGATTACACCATGCTTGAACCAACCCATAACGGGCTGGAGAATGTCCTTGTGCTGACCGACGTCTTCATCAAATACACCCTTGCCTTCGCCACTTGTGACCAGAGAGCTTCTACTGTGGCCCAGGTCCTAGTCACCGAGTGGTTCTCTAAGTTTGGTGTTCCAGCACGAATTCATTCTGACCAAGGTCGGAACTTTGAAAGTGCGCTCATTCGACAGTTATGTGAACTGTATGGGATTGCAAAGTCCCGTACGACTCCGTACCATCCCGCCGGGAATGGGCAATGCGAGCGCTTTAACCGCAGCTGCATGACATGCTGCGCACCCTTCCAGCCTCTAGAAAAAGAGACTGGCATTCTTGTCTACCACAGGTACTGTATGCCTATAACACCACTCCCCACCAATCGACTAGGGAGTCGCCCTTTTTCCTTATGTTTGGCTGTGAGGCAAGGCTCCCAGTTGATTTCCTGTTGGGGAGAGTGCAGTCCCCTGTTGGTGGGACTGTAAACGACTGGGTGCAAGAGCACCAGTCCCGGTTGCATCTGGCCTTTGACAGTGTTCGAGATAGGTTAAAAGTCGCAGCTGAGCGCCGGAAAAGGAACCATGATCAGACTGTCCGGTCTGAACCCCTGGTGGAGGGTCAGTTAGTGCTGTTGCGAGATCTTGGCAGGAAAGGTCATTGTAAGATCCAGGACAAGTGGAATCCAGTGGGGCACAGGGTGGTTCAGGCTCCCCCTGGAGAAGGTCCCGTTTACGCCGTTGCTCCACTGGATGACCTGGCCAAGGTCAAGCGGGTGCACCGCACGCTGCTTAAGGCAGTCGTTGGGATTGCTTCCCCAGACAGCGATCCTGCTTCTCCTCCTACCCCACTTGGCCAGCTGGAAACGCAAGACGAACCATCAGATGATGATCTGTTGGCCTTGGTTAGGGAACCTCTTCTCCCACCAGCTGGTCCAGGGGAAAGAGAAGCTCCAACCGCACCAGCCTTGGCTCCACCTGCAGCTGCCACAGTACTTGTGCCCCCTTTCCATCCAGCATCCTCAGCCGCGTCTCCCCCGGAAAGCAGGGGGACTGAGTCGCAACGTACAGCACAGCAGGCGATGTCCCCTCCTGCTGATGTGATGGTATCCTCACCCTCCGCTTATTCTGCCCCTCCAGCAGTCTATTCCACGGGGAGTAATGAGACTGCAATACGGCGGACAGCCCGATCTACGGCTGGCCATCACTCAAATCTCCCCAGACCTGCCAACGAAGGGGCCAATCCAACGCCCCTAACCTGTAAAGTTTTGATAACAACCTTAAAGTGCTTAGGTTCAATAAATCTATTATCCTGGCGGGAATTTGTAAGTCTAATTGCTTAATTTTATACGTATTATTTATTATGGCCTTAAGTTGTTGGTATTCTAAAAATGTATTACTGCTAATTCCATATTGAACAATAAGTGTATTGAAAGGTACAAACTGTCCTCCTATAATTACATGCTGTAGATACCGTATTCCTTGATCTTTCCACTGAACAAAGTTTACCATCTTTTTATCATTCTTCAGGATGTCTGGGTTGTTCCATATGGGTCCATTCTCGGACCGCTTCTATTCAACATCTATATGCTACCCCTAGCTCAGATTATGGAACATCACAATATTTCCTACCATACTTATGCGGATGACACACAGCTCTATATTTCAGTGTCACCACATGACTACAGGCCCCTGATCTCATTGTGTAACTGTATTCATCGAATCAATGAGTGGATGTGCCAGAATATTCTCCAGCTAAATGCAGAAAAGACAGAGGTGATCATTTTTGGCCCTAAAAATGAAAGGGAAAAGATCAGCGCTCACCTTGGCTCCATGTCATTGACAGCTACGAATCAAGCCAGAAATCTTGGTGTAATTATTGACTCAGACCTGAACTTCAACAGCCATCTAAAGTTTATCACTAAATCTGCCTATTACCACCTGAAAAACATTGCTAGATTTAAGGGGATTCTGTCTAAACAAGATATTGAGGCCGGGGATCGGGCCTCCCCTGGCCGGGGGGGTGCACGGGCAGGCGCGGCAGCGGGGTGGAATCATTCTCAGATGTCATATGTTGTCAGTATGAATGGAGGGATGTTGGACCATTTCCCCCTCCGCCTGGGGGCTCCGGCGGCGCGGGGGGCGCCCGTGGAGGTACAGTGGGGCCCTGGCCCGGCTCGGAGGGCCGGCCCCCGTCAACTAGATGGCCGGTGGGGGAGCGTGGGCGTCCTTTCAGGGCCGGCTCTGCTGGTCCTGCCTCCTGGCTTCGGCCTCTGCTCGCCCTCCTTCCCCCCCTTACAAGATTTCTGGGAGAATGTTCGTCCCTCAAGACTCCTCTCCCTGGCCCTGCCCCTTCTCAACCTTTCCCCGACCCTGCACCCCAACCTGGGACTTGATGATTGGGCCGGAGCTTCGGGAGCTGCGTGCTGGCCTGCGGTCCCCACCCCTGGTCATCCCGTTGCTGGCCCCCCCTTCTCCTCCCTTTTCTCTCTTTTGTCCTGCAGGTGGCCGTGGGTGGCTTGTAGCTTGCATTACGGAGCACAAGTCTTTTCCTGACCCTGCACCCCAACCTGGGACTTGCTGATTGGGCCGGAGCTTCGGGAGCTGTGTGCTGGCCTGCGGTCCCCACCCCCGGTCATCCCGTTGCTGCTTCCACCTGCCTGCTGTGCTGTTGCCGTCCCTGACCCACCAGTCTGGCCCTCGGCAGGAGGGTCCCCCCTGATGAGCCTGGTCCTGCTCAAGGTTTCTTCCCTCCTAAAGGGGAGTTTTTCCTTGCCACTGTTTGGCTTAAGGTTTTTCTCCCACTAGGGGAGTTTTTACCTGCCATTGTTTATGTAATAACTGCTCGGGGGTCATGTTCTGGGTATGGGTCTCTGTAAAGCGTCTAGAGACAACTCTGTTGTATTAGACGCTATATAAATAAAATTGAATTGAATTGAATTGAATTACACGATGCATACGCACATAGGCGAAGTCGCGGGGGGTCCGGGGCGTGGGGGGCATTGTCCTGCGTGGCCCAGTACTCCCCGCCTCACGGTTTTAACAACACTGTAGACACTGCACATTCAACATTTAATAAATACATTTAACAAGGACACTTAGTTCTGGAGGGGGGGGGGATCATTGTCAGCTTGATACCCTGTCCTCCCCCTCCCTGTTTTTATGGCATTAATCACATGCACTCAACACCAGGGTCGGGAGGGGGGCCCACATCACCCGCGTTCCCTCGCCGGCCTGGGATAGGTGGGTCGCGATGCCCGGGCCTGGCTGGGCTCGCCGCGCAGCCTGGGGTGCCTTCTGGCAGTGCTGGACCCCCCCGGGGAGGGGGAAACGGTGCGTGATTGTGCCTTTTTGTCAGTGAGAATGCGGTATGAAAGGGTCCTGCCATGGAGGATTTGGGCCTCCATTGGCAGGACAACAAAATGTAATAATTTATCAATATTATACTATACAAAGATGGTTATATTATTATTATATTATTATCATTATTTTTGTTATCATCATTATTGTGTTTAGTATATTATTTTATTATTATTATTATTACAGATATCGGATAGATGAATGGATTAGTGAAGGGGATGCCTGGGTCTGGGGCCCTCCGTTGTCGGACCCGTGCGGGTGTCGCCCTGTTGGGGGGTTCCCTCTCTCCGGGCCCGTCTCCGGTCCCCCCCGCTGCCTTCACGGCGGGGCGCCCCTCTGATCCTGCAGGGCCACTTTCATGGGGGCGGGTGCACCTGCCCGCGTCGGCGGCCGGGGCGGCTCTGTCTCTCCGGGCAGGCTGGCCCCTCGCCGGGTGAGGGTCGTTGGCCTGGAGGGTGAGGGCCTCCTGGCCACGTGTCCGGCCCGGACTGGGTGGCCGGGAATTGCCTGGGTGGCGGTTCGCTGCCGCGGGATCCCTGGCTGCTTCTTTCCGTGTTGTGGGGGCCCTGCTCGCGGGCCCCCTCGGCCGCCGCCGGGGGGGGGCCCTTGCTGCCGGTGGGTTGCCTCCCGCCCTCTTCTCGCCCTCTGTGGGGTTGCTGGTGGTCTGGGTTCCGGGTTCGTGGGGGGCGGGGTTGCTCCCCCCCCCTCCCCCACTATAGATACACTTCAGGTGGAGCTTTGATAGGATTTTTACGCACACACACACACACACACACACACACACACACACACACACACACACACACACACACACACACACACACACATACATAGACACATACACACACACACACACACACACACACACACCCATACACATACATACACATAGCCACATAGACATATACACATATACTCACTCACGCACACATACACATATATTATTCATACATGTATACATACACACACATAGCTACACATATGCATACACACACACACTTAGCCACACATACATATACACGCTTACATACACACACGCATACAGCCACTTAGTCATTTACATATACACACACATAGCCACACACACACACATGCACAGCCACACAAACATATACATACACACACACAAACACACACACACACAGATAGCCACACAGACATGTACATACACACGCACGTATACACATACACAGACACACACACACATACACACACACACACACATAGTCATATACATACACGTACACACACATAAAGATATATACACTGGCTTGTTCACCTGCATGCTTGCTCTGTAGTTTTTGGGGTTAGTTAGCGGTAGCTTAGCTCAGACTGTGTTCGGATCTTGAGATATGGGTCGATTGCTGCTCGTGTTTTGGTCGGCTCCGTGTCGGTTTTGTGTTTTGTTTGTGGTTTTTTGTTGCAGATTTCCAGTGCTTGACGTGTGCCTCCGTGTGTTCCTGCTTCCTGGATTGGCAGTGGATGTCACCCCCCCCACCCCCCCTCCAAAAAAAAAAAAAAAAAAAAAAAAAAACTCACTGGGTTTGTATGTGTATGTATGTGTATGCGTATGTATGCATATATATATATATATATATATATATGTATATATACTAAATATAGTAATAATGCACATATATATGCCTTAGGTTTTTAGGCATGGTATCAACCATTAATATGTGTGCAGACAAGGTAAAAAAAAATTGCCAACACAAAAAGGAAAATTTGCTGTTTAGTTTAATGTGGTGGATGGTTCTTAAAGGGATTGTGACATGAAAAACACATTTTTCTTGATTTTTTGTGTTTTGTTGGGTGTCTTGACATCAATTACACCCAAAAAACAACGAATTTTTAACATTCAGTGTATTGTGTGCTTTCTGGGATTTTCCGCATAACTGTGCAAAAACGGCGCATGTGGTTTGGTGGCGGATCGTTACGTAACGATCCGCTAAATCACCGCCCTCTCCACCCAACTCCCTGTATTTATGGTTCCGCGTTACACCGACGCAGAGCCTACGGCATAGGGTTACGCGGCGACGCGCACCATACGCTGAACCCTACGGCGTAGGCCTGCGTCGATTTAACGCGGAACCATAAATGAGGCTTAACATGGAGCTGTTTAGAGCCTCTTTTGTTCTAATCACCGGAGGAAAACTGCTAAGAAGACCCGCGGCCACTGACTGGACTTAAGATAAGGGGACACTGCTGCTTGCATGCCTTTATTTTTATGATTGTTTGCTGTGGTTCGCCCTCCTGCTTTTCCGTGCATGCTTCGCCTGTCGCTCCGACGCCGCTGTGAGCGTATGGCTGGAGGAGGAGGAGGTTTGGAGGAGGAGCGGAGCAATGATTGACAGGAAAGGGGGGAAAGGAAGAATTTTTCACGGCGCAAAAAAACACTGTAATAAAAAGCCAGGAAAAGATTACTAGAGTGAAGTTTTTCTTGTTACACTCTTTTAGACACATTTGAGGGATGTTGGCCAAGACTTTTAATAGTGTTAAAAGCATGTTAAAAATGATGTCACAATACCTTTAAAAGAACCATCGGTGGAAGATTATTAGAACCTAGATCATCCCCTGGGTTGCCACACTACTGCACCCTCAGTGAAAAGTAGAAAGCGTGGATCTACCTCACACGGATGGCCTCCTGTACAGCATTGTTGCTCCTGCTCTTTAGATTTAGATTTAGATTCAACTTTATTGTCATTGTATGTTGCATGTTAAAAGTACAGGGCAACGAAATGCAGTTAGCATCTAACCAGAAGTGCTTATGCAGTGAAATAAATACAATGTACAGTATATACACATATATATATATATATATATATATATATATATATATATATATATATATATATATATATATATATATATAAGCGTCGGCAGGCATCGGCAAGGGGCGCGATGCAGGCGTCCTGAGCGACCACAGAAGATTTTGTGATTAATGTTGAGCACCATTCGTTTTTTTACAGATGTTGCAGCAAACATCATTCTACTCAACTTGAAAATAACAAATAAAAAATAGCTATGTGAAATTTGAAATGAAGAAGAACAAATTTGTCCTGTTTCTTGCGGTCCACGTCAACACTATGCTCGATTACATTTAGACAGAGGTGCATGTAAAGCTACATCGTGGCCTAGCGCATATGGCATTGTAATGGTCTAGCTTTGATGCAGAAGAATTAATCCATCTTTTCCTACACCCATGAACACAATAGACATAAAAATAATTGAAAAGAAATGCAAGAAAAAAAAGTTATTATGTTTTTATAACCTGGAAGGCAGTAGAGCACCATAATCCACTCGAGTGCTCCGTCTTTCACAAGTCAAATTTGCAAAAATTGAATGCAGGAAACTGGAATGACGAAAAAATCGAGGAACTGCTGCCTGACCCTGCAGAGGACAAAGTTTATCTATGGATTATTGACCATGTACACAGAATGTGGGTAGTTCTGTAGGGCCAGCTAGTAAGTCATGCAGCTCTTGTTAACAGTTTAAATATGGCATTGGCAATTCAGGAGATGGAGCAGGCAGCCAGCTTCAAATGGGAATGAAGAAGAGGATTTACACTGTGAATTATCTTGTGTAGCACCAGTGAATCTGAATGGTAGCAGGCGTTACTTTAATAAATATGTAGGCGTCTGTTTGAATAGTCACATTTCCTCTCTCCTGCTTTGTTGCAAAATGGTAAATTAAAAAGGTTTGTGTCTGAAAACAGTAATAGTAAATGCTGGATACTCTTATATGAGGGGAAATGTAATTATAATGGCATGTTAGACAGTTGTTTAAAAATACTTTTAGTTAATCTAATGTGTCACATTGTTTATTACTACACATCCAACTGTGAGTTTATTTTTTCCCCCACTTTCCGACATGTCTCTGAGAAAATAGAGATGAAATTGCGACAAAGAATCTCTTTAATGACAAATGCTGTTGTCCTCTAATCATTGTACAGGATCCTTGGATACCAGCCAGGAGCAATAATTGAGCTTGATTTAGATCATGACTCCCATGCTAATTATCTCAATGACTTCTGTGGCCTAGAGTCATGATACCAATAGCACTTTCACTCCTACCCTCTGCTTTGAAACATTTGCATTGTTTTCTTTTTTGCTGCCATTTCTGGCTAATTGAACATTGCACCTACAGTATGCACTGTTTGCCTGGCACAGATCTTAGAAATGCGTTTTAATGGTGTCCTCGGGGCAGAGAAACCAGTTGGGGCCTCACAGTTGCTGTAATTATCAAGGAAAGTGAAGGTCACCAGGAGGGATTCAGACTATGAAACATTTCCTCATAAAAACAACACAAAGCATGGTGTTGAGGCAGTCAAGAGTATTGATGACAGAATACTAAAACAAAATTATGAATATCCCATGCCTTTTTTCAAATTTTAATGAAACCTGGTGAGAAATCAAAACAGTTAATTAATACTGTTAATTAAGTATTTGGTTTGAATGTTAGATATTTAGAGCATTTCTGGTGTTTCAGCTCATGTTGTCAGGCTGTAATTCATTGTCAACATTGAATAAGATAAACTAACTGTTCAACTTTCAAACTAACAGAATTAAGCAACATCCATCGTTCTCAGTTATTGGACTATTGGTTGTTGTTTTTTTCAGATTATGGGGATACAGTTGAAGCCGATCATTAAAATATATAAATATAGTGAGAGGGGAGGGAGCAACTTGAAAAGACTGACGGCCTGTCTCCCAATGTGTGCAATTAATGTTCCAAACAGCTCATAACAATAATAATAACTAGAATAATGTGCTGGAACGCAGCAAATGAGAGGCAAATTAAGAGACAATCAGATCTTTAGTATGGGAAAAAGTGAAATGGAAGAAAAAAATTGCTCTTTATAGATAATTCAAAAAGCAGCTTTCGGCCAAACAGCCTGTTCTGGTGTGTGGAGCACCAGAGCTTGACAAGAGCCATGGCTCTTGTCCATTCTTTCTCATAAGCAAATAACTAGGGTCCAAATAATGGTCTGTGCTATCCTGATGGTCAGACTTCTTAAAGGCTGTTTTAGACTTGTCTACCTCAGACATGGGAGTTCTATACCTCTGTTTGTTATGCCTCTGGTAAATCTTTGGTGTTTACAGCCTGAATGCATCCTCCATGGAAACAGATAGAGCTTGTGATGCCGCTCTAACGTTCCACTCAGTATGCAACACTATAGATAGTCTGCTTTGTTTACCACTTCTGTCTGACATCCCGAAGTTATTGTTTTTGACGCAGCTAGTATAAGACATTACAGTGTGTAAGGTACATTTACATTTTGTTGTTTTGAAAATTCTGCTGCATTATATCTTTCTAGAAACAGGGCAGTCCTTCTCAATAGTCATATCTACTCCTAGTTGAGGTAATCATTCCTATTTATTCTGCAGTGTAATGGAAATTGAACATTGTATGTTTCTGATACAGTAAGATGCATATCTCAGGGGGCCGTCCTCGGGGCCTGGCAGACCGGCCAGACGGGACGGGGGGCCGTCCTCGGGACTGAGCAGACGGGTCAGAGGGTCGGTCTCGGGACTGAGCAGACGGGTCGCAGGAGCGTTCTTGGGACTGAGGCCTTGGCTTGGGGGGACATAGAACCCGAGGGGTCGGCTTCGGGGCAGACAGAACCCGACAGAACCCGACAGAACCAGAACCCAAAGAGACAGTGGGTCTCTTTGGGTTTCCAGACCCTTAGGCTCTCAGTGTAACCGATGTGTATGGAGTTGAAGCCTCTTACTAGGGCCACTACTCACTTCACGTATGTAGGAAATGGTCTACAGATTTACTTACTTTAAGATGGAGTGTATATCTTGCCAATCTGACTTGCAGACAAAACAGATCCGGGATGACAAAAAAGGACCAACATCCACGGGCTCACCTTAATCCACAGACTCACCGCTCTGTGAAACATTGGATAAAAAGTCAGAATCACTTTTCTACATATTGGCCACGGTTACATGATGTTTTTTAATTCGGAATTAATTATTCAGAATTAAATTATTTTCCTTCGAGTTTACATGGAAATAGTAATTCCGAATTGAGGTTTACATGGAAAACACGTTTGATCGGCTTTATCCAATTCTGCTTAAGGTCTGGGGGTTGGGAAGGGTTCTGATTGGATAGGGGGGGGGCCGGAAGTTACGTCTACCGGAAATTACGTCTACCGGAAGAAAAACAAACTTAGCCGCTTAGCCGCTACAACTTTGAAAAGCTCAAAATTGTTATGTTTCCTGCCATCTGTTCTTTTAATTATTTCCAGGTCCTCCAAGCTATTTATTAAATAAATCGTCTCTGCTCTTGACCAGCGTTTACTGCGTGCTGCCATCTTGAAACTTTGTTTCAAAAACAAGCCCAGCGCGGAATATAAGCGTCATGGCAACAGGCGGGCAAGGGAATGAGCAGCGCAGAAAGACCGGAATTAATTTAAAGCGGAATTAGTGTATACATGATCGCAGAATTATTCTATTCGGATTTAAATCGGAATAAACCAGCCACTTACTTCGGAATTAAGTTTAATTTGGAATGGCCATTTTCATTCGGAATTAGGTGTTTACATGGTAATTTTAACTCATTTTAAATCGGATTTAATTTTAATTCTGAATTAAAGAGGAATTCAACTTCCCATGTAAACGCACTCATTAGGGCCCGAGCACTGACAGTGCGAAGGCCCTATTGTATCTGTAGGAATTTTTATTCTTCTGACGAAAGGAGGGCCTTTTTGCCCCCTAAACGTGCCCCAAAAGTCACCAAATTTTGCAGGCAAGCCAGGCCTGGCGAAAAATTTGATATTTAATGGTTTGCATTAAAGGGCATGGCAAAATGGCTCAACAGCGCCCCCTAGAAGATTTTGTGCCTCACCCCCCCACTACGGTTTGACGTACATGCACGAAAATCGGTACACACCTGTATCGTGTCGCCACTTAAAGAAAAGTCTCCTGGCGCCATGGCCGAAGCCGTACAGGAAGTCGGCCATTTTGAATTAATCGTGTCATTTTGGCGAAATGTATGCCATTCTTTCGGCCGTTAATGCGGCCCGAACCGTAACGTGCACCCAGGTGTGTTATACATCAAAATGTGCGTCTCCATCCTGCGACAACGCCCATTACTTTTCTCTTTCAAAAGCGTTACCGTGGCGACGCTAGATGCCAAAAAGCGTGTCCCCCCTTCATCTGATTGGTCCATATTTGATAGTTCCCCAAAAGTCATCAAATTTTGCACGCAAGCCAGGCCTGGCGATAAATTTGATATTTCACGGTTTGCATTAATGGGCGTGGCAAAATGGCTCAACAGCGCCCCCCAGAATACTTTTCTCTACCCTCGTGGGTGGTGTCATCGGACTCTGTATTGAGTCCTTGACCTTCATTGGCATGAATTAGCCCCGCCCCTTCTTCTGATTGCTCAATATTTGATAGTCCCTATTTTCTGGCATAACCTTTGAATGGTTTGACATAAAGAGTCGTGGGTGGTGTTATTTCTGATATGCTTATGGGGAGCGGTAGCCATGAGTGCGAGGGCCCGTTCATCGCTGCTTGCAGCTTTAATTGTTCCTTGTAACTGCTTGCTTGTTGCTTGTTCGTTCTTTCTGCACTGTCCTACATTTAGACAGATATAACAGTAATAATGGCTAGATAACGATTTAATAAAATGTATGCTTTGTTGGGGATTTGATTATAAATCATTTCCATATAAATTCTCTTGTTTGAATCCCTTTCTCAAAACTTTAGATGTATTTATTTGTAGTTAGAGAAAATGGGCTCTTTTTCACAGGCAGGGATTTCATGATTGTTTATACAGAGTCTTGGTATCCAAAAGGACTCAACGGAAGTGAACCTGAGGTATTCACTGAATGTGACAAAAACTGTTTTGGGTTGGTAAGATCCCCTTTGAAGAGGAGGAGAACAGCTCACAAAAGTAAATACCAAAGAGTTAACCACAAAGACAAACAAGCAATGAACACAAATGACTGTAAAAAATATTTTGATGTGTCACATCCATTTAAGCAAGTGTTAGTGCTCCACTCTCTGCTGGGAATTACAAAGGTGAATGATAGGAAAGCAAGTAAGACGGCTGTAAGAGTTGCCCCGCTCTTTTGTCAGAAGCCTGGTTTCTATGTCTTCTGTGGCTGTTGAAAGGAATTGGGTTGACAGTGAGTGCTGCTCCAAAGAATGACATGACTTTGTCATATTCTTTGCCATCATAAATTATTAAACCCTCTTAGTCGCTCTTAGTCTCAGGGGAAAAGCTATCCCTATCATAAGTAACCTTTGTGTTGTTTCTCAGTCTCACTGTTTCTTAGTTTTTTTAATAGTGGGATAATGTCGGGAATTAATAAATGAAACAGAGTGCCTTTAGTTCCTGCTGGTATTGTTTACACACTTTAACATAAGAAATAAAAGTGATTGAGAGAAAAATACTAGTATGAAGAGGTGGATGGAAGAGAAAGGGTGAGACAATGGCAAAAACACTAGAGATAATAATAATAATTAAAGCTGCAAGCAGCGATGAACGGGCCCTCCACCCTTGTGCACGTTCAGGCGTGCTGCAGTCGAAGCGCTTGTATGACTCGCATGTAAATTCTTCAGGCCTGGACATTTAGCGGATGACACCACCCACGACTCTATATCAAACCATTCAAAAGTTATGGCAGAAAGTAGGAACTATCAGATATCGACCAATCAGATGAAGGGGCGGGGCTAATTTGCACCAATTAAGGTGAAGGAGTCAACACCGAGTCCGATGACACCACCCATAACTCTGTATGTCATACCATTCAAATGTTATGGCAGAAAATAAGAAACATCACATATCGACCAATCAGAAGAAGGGGCGGGGATAATTTGCAAAAATTACACAATTAATTCAAAATGGCCGACTTCCTGATCAGTTTCGGCCATGGCGCCAAGAGACTTTTCTTTAAGTTGCGACATGATACAGGTGTGTACCGATTTTCGTGCATGTATGTCAAACCGTATTGTGGGGCTTGAGGCACAAAGTTTTATAGGGGGTGCTGTTGAGCCATTAAGCCACGCCCATTAATGCAAACCATTAAATATCATTTTTCGCCAGGCCTGGCTTGCGTGCAAAATTTGGTGACTTTTGGGGCACGTTTAGGGGGGGGGGGGCAAAAAGAAGAAGGGGCGGGGCTAATTTGCACCAATTATGTTCAAGGACTCAAAACCATGTCCGATGACACCACCCACAAGTCTCTATGTCAAACCATTCAAAAGTTATTGCAGAAAAAAGGAACTATCACATATCGACCAATCAGAAGAAGGGGCGTGGCTAATTTGCACCAATTAAGGTGAAGGAGTCAAAACCGAGTCCGATGACACCACCCACGACTCTATGTCATACCATTCAAAAGTTATGGCAGAAAGTAGGGACTATCAAATATGGACGAATCAGATGAAGGGCTTTTAGGCGTCTATCGTCACCATGGTAACGCTTTTTTTTTTTTTTAAAGGTTTTTTTGGGCTCTAGTGGCCCTTTATTGGAGATGCAGACTGGAAAGGGGTAGAGAGAGAGAACGGGGAAGACACGCAGCAAAGGTGCGCGGGCTGGATTCGAACCCGCGACCGCTGCAGGAGGAGGACTGTAGCCTCAGTATATGGCCCGCTGCTTAACCCACTGCGCCACCGAGCGGCCCATGGTAACGCTTTTGACCGAGAAAAGTAATGCGCATCTTCGGAGGATCGAGACGCACATTTTGATGTATAACACACCTGGGTGCACGTTATGGTTCGGGCGAAGAAGCGGCTGAAGAAATTGAATAAATTGCGCCAAAATAACACTATTAATTCAAAATGGCCGACTTCCTGTTCGGTTTCGGCCATGGCGCCAAAAGACTTTTGTTTAAGTTGCGACATAATACAGGTGTGTTCGTCCATTAAATATCAAATTTATCGCCAGGCCTGCCTTGCGTGCAAAATTTGGTGACTTTCGGGGCATGTTTACGGGGACAAAAGGGCCCTCATTTCGTCGGAAGAAGGAAAAAAAAAATTTCTACAGATACAATAGGGCCTTGTCACTGTCAGTGCTTGGGCCCTAATAATCAAGGATGCACTGTGAGAATTTTATATTTCCTGCTTTATTGTTTTTTTTTTCAGGAGAAGAAAAACTCTGGCCATGTTGCTGCTGCTCACTTGCTTGAAAAACGCATTTTAAGTGCAGCTTGCATCAGGGGTCATTTGCATGTGTTGTTGCAATGTTGTTCCCTTTCAGCTGGATCACGGCTATTCTAGCATTGTTATTACAGTACTAGCTAACTGATATTTGATAAGGTATCCCCGTGCTGTTAGCTTTTTTTTATTCTTCGCTCATGTCAGATCCCACTAATGTTGGTTATCAGTTATATTTCCTGGAATTTTAGCTAAACAGCAAAGGAAAGAGAACAGTGATGAAGGTATACTGTACAGCAAGAACATCAGCAAGAATACACCAAAAAAAACAAAAGGCCATATTTTTGAGAGAGGGCAATTCCCACTAATTTGGCACCAAGCTGGTTTATCTGAATGTGTCCAAAAGTGACCACAGCTCCTGACTGGCCAGTCACACAAGAGACCCACTTTTCATTTAGGAAAATTCAAATGGGACAGGTGCCATAGAAAGATATTTACTGATATGCCATGGAGGGATATATACAAAATCTTAAAAAAAGATATGGCTGGTAATAATGTTGAATACGAGTCCAGGGCTTAGCTCTACTGGGCTACATAGCTTCAGGTCTTGTGCTGTATAGTAGGAGGAGCCGGCTTTCAGGTCTGCTCTTTCCACCCATTTGCAATATCGAGTGGCCTCTCTTTCCTCTTACCCTGCGCTAAGAGCAAAGAACGTATATGGGATTGTTCACTGATTCCATTTGACTAATTTGTTTCATGGCCACCTGCGTTTGCTTTTGCGTTTGGTCCATATGGGCCCAACATGAGATGCTGAAAATGGAAATCTTATCATGATTTTGGATTTCAGACGCTGAAAGTCAAGTCACCTAACACGCATGTCTTTGGATGATAGAATAAACCAAAACACCTGCAGATAGCCGAGATGATGAATTCTGCATAGAGAAAGAGCCCTACTAACTCAGGGCTTCAAATCACTTCTTTTTTATGTATATATATATTTTGTCAGGGCTAATGTTATGGCTGATTTCTCTCCCCTGCTCCGCTTGTTATCTGTCCTACTCTGTTCGGTTTGGAAATACTCAACATATCTCCACCAGCACATTTATATTCACTATTTTTTGTATTCAACAAATGTCTCATCCTGTGAGCTCACTTCCCCTCATTTACTTTCCTATCCTTCTCTGGCACAAAACAAATACCGTCTCTCTTGTTTGAACAAATCAGTTAAGGAGAAAACCATGCAGCACTCAGCCCTCCTGCTGCTGATGTTTATTTATGGAAAAATGGAGAGAACTAGCACGTTTGTTGTGGCAATGGTTGGACCAGACTGTAGCCTTTCGTCCATCTTCAGAGAACGTTGAAAATAATACTGTAATTGTCTGAGCCTAAAAAGCAATGATAGAGAAGAAAAAAATATTCTATCTCCATTACAAACTAAGATAGGCTAAAAACACAGTTTTGTAAGGTTGTGTCTCAGTAACTTCTTGATTTCATGTGATGATGTGAACTGGTGAGTTTGAAATGGATAGACATAAAAATGATTTCAAATACACTCAAAACAGAAACTGTACACAATAAGGCTTGACAGAGATCGTATTTTACACAAATTAGATCTGTGGAGTGGTTATAAAAGTGGAATGTGGGTATTATTATGAGCAATATTGCAGTGTGTTTCCATGGACTGAGAAATACACCATGAAGATGTGACTGACAAGACAAGAACACAGAAATACATATTATAAATGACCAAGTGGGAATCTGGTGATTAATAACAACAATTTTGATATGGCTGCTGGGGGGCTGCTGGGGAGCGGGTTAATCTGTGGTTGCACTCCTCCTTACATATTATTGCTTTCAGTCTATAACCCGTTACTTTGCCTTCTCAGGGCTCAACATTTTCTACAATCCATTAATATTTATGGAATTCCTTACCATTTTAACTGATTTCAATCAATAGATTTGCATATTTTCCAGATCCAGAATCCAGATACAAAATATCAAGTCTATGCTGTTGAGTTTTTTTTAATGTGGATGAGTGAATGACACCTCCTTTCTTCATGTGAATGTTTGCCAGTCAACCGTCTTCACTCCTATGGCCCTACAATACGTAATCGACATGAAATGTGTGCAAAGCACGTTTTTTGTCTTTTTTTTGCTCTATAATTTTCATGGCATATATTTGAATAAAAAAACAAACAAAACTTTTGTCTTGACTGTGATGTTCACTTTGACAAACTATTGAGGCCACACTGAGGGAAATATTTTATTTTATAAGAATAATGATCATTTTAAAAGATTGGAATTGAAAAAAAAAGAAAAAAAAAAACAAGTAATAATGAACTTCAAGGTCGAGACATTCATAAACGTGATGCTGATGCTGATGCTGAGAGGTTCAGGAATTTCCTTATTTGTGAGTCTTATATTGATGTACAATTAAATAAGATGCTACATATCTTAGGGTGACACAAAGACGTCTGATAACGTGAAATATAAGTTTGATATTTATTCCCGATTTTTAAGCATAATGAGGTAGAAAAGAAGAACATTAAATGTCATAAGTGGAAAACATTTAATGAGGAGGGCCATTATAAATTGTGTATAGTTAATGAAAAAACAAAACGTGATTCAAATGTAAAATTTGTACATTTAAAAAAAATAATACCAAACCAAGCAGAAATGTGCCTGAAGGTAAAAAGAGGAGAACGTGGGCCATCTGGATTTTTTTTTTCAATATTCTTCTTTTCAACTTTACAGTAAAGTGAATGTTTGTTTTGTTTTCTTTTCAGATATTTGTGGTATAAAACCTTGTATTTTGGAACACACTGAAGGACTTTTGCTGACGAGATACCAATTGAAAATCTATAAATTGCTATGTGAAAGATGAAAGCTACTGTATGCCAGAACCACAGCGGTAAAGTAAAACAGTTTTCATATTTCTCATTAAGAACAGAAGGCAGTGTGTCGGTGAATCACATCAGAGGGATTTTTTCATTCCTGAGACCGAGGAGAAGAAGAGGTGAGCCACTGTCAGAACCCTCTGCCCAGCTGTCATAACACCAGCAGCAGTGATTAATGAGATGAGGTGGGAGAGTACACATCGGTAAGGAAATATGTGTCTGTGTACAGCATAAATATGCATGTATATGTGTATGTGACATCAGCCAGTAAGGTGAATTTAAACAGATTCTGCACGTCACTCCAGAGACATGGAAAAGCATTGATCTCTGAGCCTCTATTATCCGCATCTAACACATAAAGAAGCAAAGCTTCTTCTTCTTCTTCTAGCTTTTCACACTGCTTCTTGTTACTGCTCCACCGTATACCACCTGATAACCACATGCTGAGATCTGAGCTGCATGTCCACAACAAGCTGAGCAAATCCATATTTTGTATTTGCTGCATTGTTTTATGGCTTTCTGGAGTCACAACGCTGTAACTGGGCCCCACTGATATGGTTGCCTTTATCTTATAATTTGGACCTGCTGTGGTGCTTTTCAAACACAGAAGAACATTTTCTAAACTCTTATTTGGTATAAAATCTTGGAACCCTTTCTTTTAAAAATTTGCATGTGTCGGGGTGTGTCTTTGTATTGGGTAAATACAAACTCAGATGAAAAACATTAAATGTTTTTTTTTTCCATTTGTCTTTATTCTTCTTTTCAACATTATTTCAGTTGCTTTTCAGTTGGCTATACACAATTCTCTTAAGGTTCTGTCACAGTATTTCAATTGGGTTGTGGTCTGGAATTTGACTTGATTATTTTATTTATCAGCTATTCTGGTGTAGGTTTGGCTTGTCTTGGATTATTTTTCTTTTGCATGACCCATTTTAAAACAATCCTCTGCTGTAGTCAGATGGCCTCCCATTTACCTCCAAAACACAGCCCGTTGACTGTGAGGTAACCAGGTCCTGTGGCTGCATCACTGTCATTGACGGTGGTTCTGCTGACATGCTGTATTTGTTTTTTGCCAAAGGTGATTGAGGGTAAACAACTCCACTTTGCCCTTTTCTTTTCGTGCTCTCGCAGCTGCTCTCTGTCTTGTCAATCTATTTTGGAACCTCTCCTTGCATATCCTCCAAAATTTTTTAAATCATGGAATTGGTTAGCCATGTCCCTACTGCAAGGGTTTTGGTCCAGTGATTGGGTCATCAAGGTACCCCGCCACGACTGCTACCCAGACCACATTGCACCAGCCTGTCATGGTCCTTCCTGCAGGTGGTGAGCCTACAGGAAGGCGGGCCCACGTTGCCGTTTCGGGCTGAGCCCGACCGAGTCCCATGAGCAAAGACCTAGCCACCAGGCGCTCGCGTTCGAGCCCCAACCCCAGGCCTGGCTGCAGGGAGGGACCCTGGTTACGCCAATCCGGGCGACATAACGGCCCCTGATTTTTTCTTTTTCATGATTAGCTTTTGCCATGGGAGACCCTACCAGAGGCGTAATGCCCCAGACAACATGGCTCCCTGGATCATTCGGGCAGCACAACCTCCCTAGAGAGGTGTTCCAGGCATGTCCCACTGGGAGGAAACCCCGGGGAAGATCCAGGGAACGCTGGAGAGACTATGACTGGGAGCGTCTCGGACTCTCCTCAGAAGAGTTGGTGTCTGGAGTGAGGGAAGTCTGGGAATCTCTGCTAACACTGCTGCCCCCGCGACCCGGTAACGGATAAGCGGAAGAAAATGGATGGAATTGGTTATCTGTTTTCTGAACGCAATTAACCAAATTTTCTTGATGAGAAGACGGGATATTTGTGGACGAATACACAATGGACTCCTGGCAGAAGTGGAGAATCATGTGTCTGTCAATACTGTCAGTTGAGGATGATGAATATGCTTACATAACATGTGACAGGGTGACAGAGCCTTCTCCATCGCTGCTCCCACTCTCTGGAACTCCCTCCCCAAACACATCCGTGACTGTACAGACCTCCCAATATTCAAATCCCATCTCAAAACTCACCTTTACAGAACTGCTTTTAATGTGTGATCAATGTCCCGTGTCCTCATGTACTGTCCTGTGTCATGTAATTGTCCTATGTGTACTGCTTTTATGATTTTTATACTATTGTAAAGTGTCTTTAGTGTCTTTGAGTGTACTGATTTTTTCAGATTTTTACTAATGTAAAGCGTCTTTGAGTGCCTAGAAAAGCCCTATACAAATAAAATGTATTATTATTATTATTATAAATGGATTTCTGATAATAGGATTTTTCCTTTTTGGACTTGCCGGTTACCTGGCAATATTGACAAATTCGGAAACCGTCAGCAGCTTTCCTGGCTCTTTCAAGGCTGCCTGGCGCCTATCAAAACTAGACATTGGGTGAGCAAAATCGCAAATGGCGGTTTTCAAACTCACTGGCAAGATGAAAAAGACCTTGAAATAGTTGAGACTCGGCTTGGTGAAAACAAATTTGTCTGTTTGGAGTCGCCATTGATGTACCAGAGAGACTTTAAGGCAGACAGAAAATGACTGGAGTCGGCCTGACCCGAAACAACTGTGTTATCAAAATTGGGTCCCCGGGTGCCGGCCTTAGCACGCTGGTTAATCTCAAATCTCCCCTGGATATTATGCTAAAAAGATGCTCTGCCCCCGCTACCTCCTCTCCTTTCACCATCCCACTTGTGGATCTTAACCAGAACTTATACTGAGGCTGGCTGATAACACTCCATCACTATCAAGGACTATGGCTGAAAGAAACTGGAACGGAGTACTAAGACTTACTACTCACACAAACACGCACACACACATGCACACAACTATAAACACACCTCCCGCTACTCAACACCTGTCCTGGGAAGAATGGCCACCATCTTGAATTGGTTCCACAAAAAACATTTTGTCAGTGCCATGACTGTCACTGACTACATCACTGAATCTCCATTGACTTGAAAGAACTGCTAATTAAGACAAAAGGAGCCTTCAGACAGGAATACAGGTAATTGAGGAGTGTCAAAAAAAAAGTGAAAATTACAGACAAGAGGGATGAAAGAGAGAAAAAGATAGAGGTCAAGCTCCAGCAGAACAATGTAAAAGATGTGTTGTTAGGGATGAAAAAGGTTACAGGCTTCAGCAGATAGTGTCATGATGGGTGGCAGTTTCTTGACCCACATGCAGAGTCACAAAGAGACCAAGGAAAGGTAAGTGTTTATTGTCAGTGTAAACAGGAATCAATCACTGGAGAATCAGTCTGCACTGATCTGGATCTTGGAACTGTTTGGACAGTGGGCAGTGAGAGAAGGGAGGGTGCGCAGCAGGATGGATCCTATGTCCATGGGAGAGAACTGGGGTTCAAAAGAGAATGTGAGTGCCCAGTGAGAGCTTGACCCTGGAGAGCAGGGCAGGCTGGTGAAGCAGAGGACATCAGGCTATGCTCGGCAATTCACAGTAGAGGTCTTTCTCAAGAAAAAGACAATTGGCACACGAGAGCTTCAGACAGATCTTATGCAATCATCCAGCAAGGAATCAATGTTCCATGACCCCTTATAACACCAGCCTCCCTGAGGAGATGGTCAGCTCCAGGTGGGCAGCACCCCGAGCCAGTGAAGCAAAGATCCTCTCTGTAAACAGGAACTCACACTCACAGGTAAAGAGTGCACACACACACACACACACACACACACACACACACACACACACACACACACACACACACACACACACACACACACACACACACACACTAAAAAAAAGGCCAAGCCACAGACCCCTGAATCCCTCCACAGGCCAGTTATCTGGCATTCTGCAGCACCTCTCCAGCTTAAACCAGAGTTGTAAGAGGGTTCCAGTGCCACTGAAGACATCATACCTTGTTCTAGTATCAAAGAGATCTCATCCATATGTCTGTAACAATTATAGACCCATCCATCCATCGTCCGCCGCTTATCCATTCCCGGGTCGCGGGGGCAGCAGTCTCAACAGAGATGCCCAGACTTCCTTCACCCTAGACACTTCCTCCAGCTTTTCTGAGGGGAGTCCGAGGCGTTCCCAGGCCAGCCGAGAGACATAGTCTCTCCAGCGTGTCCTGGGTCTTCCCCGGGGTCTCCTCCCGGAAGGACATGCCTGGAACACCTCCCTAGGGAGGTGTCCAGGAGGCATCTGGTACAGATGCCCAAGCCACCTCAGCTGACTCCTCTCAATGTGATGGAGCAGCGGCTCGACTCCGAGCTCCTCCCGGGTGACCGAACTCCTCACCCTATCTCTAAGGGAGTGTCCAGCCACGGAGGAGCCTCATCTCAGCCGCTTGTAACCGCGATCTCGTCCTTTCGGTCACTACCCAAAGTTCATGACCATAGGTGAGGGTAGGTGCGTAGATTGAGCGGTAAATCGAGAGCTTCGCCTTTCGACTCAGCTCCTTCTTCACCACGACGGTCCGGTACATCGACCGCATAACTGCGGACGCTGCACCGATCCGTCGGTCAATCTCGTGAACAACACCCCGAGAAACTTGAATTCCTCCACCTGAGGCAGGACTTCTCCACCCACCCGGAGAAGGCACGCCACCCTTTCCCGGTGGACTACCATGGCCTCGGTTTTGGAGGTGCTGATTCTCATCCCTGCAGCATCGCACTCGGCCTCAAACCGCCCCAGCACATGCTGAAGGTCCCGGTCCGATGAAGCAACAGGACAACGTTATCCGCAAAAAGCAGAGACGAAATCTCTGGTGTAGACTTTCCCGGGGAGGCTGAGAAGTGTGATCCCCCTATAGTTGGAACACATTCTCCCCTTTTTAAAAAAAAGGGACCACCACCCTGGTTTGCCACTCCAACGGTACTGTCCCCTTCCTCCATGCAATGTCGCAGAGGCGTGTCAACCAAGACAGCCCTACGACATCCAGAGACTTGAGGTACTCAGGGCAAATCTCATCCACCCCCCGTTGCCCTGCCACTGAGGAGCTTACAAACTACCTCAGTGACCTCGGCTTGGGTGATGGATGAGCACGTCCCCGAGTCGTCACCCTCTGCTTCCTCAGTGGAAGGCATGTCAGTCGGGTTGAGGAGATCCTCGAAGTATTCCTTCCACCGTCCGACGATGTCCCCAGTCGAGGTCAACAGCTCCCCACCCACACCATAAATGGTGCCGGCAGAGTACTGCTTCCCCCTTCTGAGGCGCCGAACGGTCCGCCAGAATTTCCATGAAGCCGACCGAAAGTCTTCCTCCATGGCCTCACCGAACTCCTCCCAGACCCGAGTTTTTGCCTCCAGGACTGCCCGAGCCGCGGCCTGCTTGGCCTGCCGGTACCTATCTACTGCGTCAGGAGTCCCACAAACCAACATAGCCCGGTAGGACTCCTTCTTCAGTCTGACGGCATCCTTTAGTTCCGGTGTCCACCACCGGGTTATAGGATTGCCGCCACGACAGACACTGGAGACCTTGCGTCCACAACCTCGAGCCGCCGCGTCGACAATGGAGGCAGAGAACATGGACCACTCGGACTCAATGTCCCCTGGGATCTGAGAGAAGTTCTCTTGGGGGTGAGAGTTGAAGATGTCCCTGACAGAGGGCTCAGCCAGACGTTTCCAACAGACCCTCACAATCCGTTTGGGTCTGCCCTGTCTGTCCAACCTCCTCCTCCGCCAGCGCATCCAACTCACCACCAGGTGGTGATCGGTTGACAGCTCAGCCCCTCTCTTCACCCGGGTGTCCAAGACATGCGGCCGAAGGTCAGATGGTGCCACGTGCACTGATGGACACCCTTATGCTTGAACATGGTGTTCGTTATGGACAAACTGTGACTAGCACACAGAAGTCCAACAACAAAACACAGCTCGGGTTCAGATCTGGGAGGCCGTTCCTCCCAATCACGCCTCTCCAGGTATCGCTGTCATTGCCCACGTGAGCGTTGAAGTCCCCAGTAGAACAATGGAGTCTCCAGTTGGAGCACTATCCAGTACTCCTCCCAGGGACTCCAAGAAGGCCGGGTACTCCGCACTGCTGTTCGGCCCGTAGGCACAAACAACAGTGAGAGACCGTTTCCCGTCCCGAAGGCGCAGGGAAGCGACCCTCTCGTTCACTGGGGTAAACTCCAACACATGGCGACTGAGCTGAGGGGCTATAAACAAGCCCACACCAGCCCGCCGCCTCTCACCCTGGGCAACTCCAGAGTAGTGGAGGGTCCAGGCCCTTTCAAGGAGCTGGGTTCCAGAGCCCAAGCTATGTGTGGAGGTGAGCCCGACTATCTGTAGCCCGTATCTCTCAACCTCACGCACAAGCTCCAGCTCTTTCCCCCCAGCGAGGTCACATTCCATGTCCCTACTGAGAGGGTTTTGGTCCAGGGATTGGGTCGTCGAGGCACCCCGCCACAACTGCTACCCAACCCACATGGCACCAGCTCATCACGGTCCTTCCTGCGGGTAATGGGCCTACGGGAAGGTGGGCCCACGTCGCCATTTCGGGCTGAGCCCGGCCGGGTCCCACAGGCAAAGACCCGGCCACCAGGCGCTCGCCTTCGAGCCCCAACCCCAGGCCTGGCTCCAGTGAGGGGCCCCGGTGACGCCAATCCGGGCGAGGTAACGGTCCTTGGTGTTTTGTTTACCATAATAAGCTTGTGAACCGCTCTTAGTCTCACCTAGGACCTGTTTGCCATGGGAGACCCTACTAGGGGCGTAATGCCCCCGACAACATAGCTCCTAGGATCACTCGGGCAACACAAACCCCTCCACCACAGTAAGGTGGGGAATTATAGACCCGTTGCTTTATAATCACACATCATGAAAGTCCTGGAGAGACTTTACTTGAATCAAGTCCAATAAGGACCACCTGAATAATCAAACAAGAACCGTTCAGTAATTCTCGGCAGTTTGCTTATAGTTACAGTATGCGGTTCAAGTTTAAGATACCAATGCTTCAGCAACCTGCTTCAGCAAACCCAGAGTCCTCTGGCCACACTTAAATGATCATGTTCTTTGATTTCTCCCATGCATTTAAGACAATTCAACCTTTTTTACTATGTTAGAAACTCCAAAGACACAGAAGGATAGCTCATAAATCACTTGGATTAATGACTAACTGACAAACAGACCGCCGTTTGTGAGACTGAATGGTTGTGTGTCTGACTTGGTGGTCAGCCACAAAGGAGCCGCAAAGGAGCACGCCAGGGGACTGTATTCCCACCATTCCTCTTCACTCTGTACACCTCAGACTTCCAGTACGAGTCAAAGTCCTGACATCTGCAGAAATACTCAGATTATTCTGCAGTTGTCTGGTGTATCAGTGGTGAGCAGGAGACTGAGGACAGACAACTGGTCGACCATTTTTCTGGCATGGTGTGACAACAATCATGTTGAATGTGAACAAGACAAAGAGATGATTGTGGATGTCAGGGAGGAGGGATGTAAGTTAAACACTATTTCCAGCATGGGAGAAGAAGTGGAGGTGGTTGAGGACCATAAATGCCTCGGCGTTCACCTGTAGACTGGTCAGGAAATGCACCACCAGGATGCTGCATATCTTCCAAAAAATCTGTTGTGGAAAGTGTAACTTCATTATTTTACAGAAAAAGAGCATAGTTTCAAAAGAAGGGGTACTCACTTTTGCATGATTGCATATCAAATCTCTATGTTAAATATATACTTAATTCTAAATATGTCGTCTGAGCTGCTTCACTTGACGTATTTTACATGATGAACCTGAGTTTGCAGTGACTACAAATTACACATGCTGATGGAGGAATCGATCGAAAAACAGACAGCCGATATATGAGCGTATAGTCTGTTCCACATCAGAAGAAGCTCTCAGTTTGTGATCAAAGTGGAAGATAATGCAAACTTCCGCTTTGCTCGCACTTTTTTCATCCTTGTGTTTGTGTCTGTTGCCAATAAACTTTACATACTTACATATTGGGATTTAGAGACTGTAAGTTGCATGTGAATGTGAGTTTGTATAATTACTACCAGAGGCCCCAGTTTACCTTTCAAATGACCTGATTTACATGCACACTCTGCTGTGCTGGGCTGCCAAATTACCTGTCAGGGATAGTTTATAGGTGCTTAAACAATCATTTTCGCAAGCCTACCGGATTTTCCCCACTGTTAATTTTGCATCACTCATGCTTCAGATTCTTTTATGTCATCTTTTAATTTTCTGCCTCTGCTGTACACCCACTGCTGCAATCTATTTTACTCACAGAAAGTGAAAAAACAATCAAGTGAACAAATACAAATGAAGGTA
This sequence comes from Cololabis saira, assembly GCF_033807715.1. Lineage (NCBI taxonomy): Eukaryota > Metazoa > Chordata > Actinopteri > Beloniformes > Belonidae > Cololabis > Cololabis saira. The sequence goes on from NC_084605.1 coordinate 39,084,809, forward strand.
TGCATATGCAGTACATTGAAGAGGAAGCCAGTTTCACTTGTGGATGATTTTTTTTTATACGGTTGAATTATCCAGAAACATCTATGAACTCTCACCTGCAAGACAATCTCATCATTCTAGGAGCCATCAACCAGCTTGCATTACATGTCACACATTAGTCACTTTAATAAGGTGAAAATTAGTGTATGTAGTAATTACTTTTTGTGAATGTAGCTACAACCCAATCACCAGCACATATTGTTGATATAAACAGTTAAGCATTTTCAAACACCTGAACCTGTTGGCACCCCCTCTTCTAATGTTTTGTTTGTGTGTGTGTGTGTGTGTGTGTGTGTGTGTGTGTGTGTGTGTGTGTGTGTGTGTGTGTGTGTGTGTGTGTGTGTGTGTGTGTGTGTGTGTGTGTGTGTGTGTGTGTGTGTGTGTGTGTGTGTGTTGAGTTACTGTAAACACCTTGTCAGAATCATCTTAGTATTTCGCAGATACATTTTTCATCCATACATCTATCCATTATCTATATCCATTCATTCCAGTGCAGGATCGTGGATAACATTTTCCACCATGCCATTGTATATTTAACAAAAATGAAGAAAAAAGAAGAAAACGTCGGCAACACTAAGTACCCCCATGAGTTTGTAGGTAGTAGATCCACCTTTGGCAGCCATAGCTTGAATTAGTTGCATCCTGTTTGACTAAATGAGCATATTTCATCTTTCTGGAGGAATTTGGGGACATTTTTCTTTTGTACTTAAGCCAACATTGCTTTAGTATCAGCTTTGGACTCTCACTTATGTAAAGCTCTTTGAAGGAACTTCCAGAGCATTTCAAATGGTTTTAGGTCACAACTTTTACTAGTTTTTTTGTTTTTCTGGCATTCTGATCTAAGGGTATTGTTGAAGAATATTATCAAAATCAGTTCAGAAGTCCGCTGTGGTGTAGTGAGTTTTATTCAGTAAGCCGGCGGTGAGCAGACCGACACAGATCAGGTCTGAGTTTGGTGTGCCTACCCAGAGTGGTTGGAATCATGACTTTTTATACAGTAAGTTCAAAGCACAAAAGGCAGGAATAAACAAGCCAAGTGAGAGACAAAAACAATTTACAGTCAGATGTGATCTGTGGCCAAATGCCGTTATCGGGCATTTGGCATGACTGTCACTAAGTTGTAAATTACCCCATAGGGTGTTCTCGTGGTTCAAGTCTGTGGCCAAATGAGTTCGTATTAACATATCAGTCAGTCAGGAACTTCATCATATGGTATTCCCGTGGTTCAAGTCTTTGTTGAAGCTAGTTCCAAGGTGTCGCCACTGCAGGGGGTAGGAAGCTGGAGTTTCAGGTCAGCCACAGTGTCACATCAGTACACTTAGGATAAGAATAGTTTACGATTGTTAATTTTCAATTCAATTCAGTTCAATTTTATTTATATAGCGTCTAATACAACAGAGTTGTCTCTAGACGCTTTCCAGAGACCCATACCCAGAACATGACCCCCGAGCAGTTATTACATAAACAATGGCAGGTAAAAACTCCCCTAGTGGGAGAAAAACCTTAAGCCAAACAGTGGCAAGAAAAAACTCCCCTTTAGGAGGGAAGAAACCTTGAGCAGGACCAGGCTCATCAGGGGGGACCCTCCTGCCGAGGGCCAGACTGGTGGGTCAGGGACGGCAACAGCACAGCAGGCAGGTGGAAATTTGATGCTGTATCATCATTCTCACTGTTAGTCCACAGTTTGAATAGATCACAGTCCTTCAAGTATCCTGAGAATGCTTCCCTTATCAATATTTCGGACCTATTTTGCGTCATAAAGCCTGGTTGAAAACCAGAAGGGAAAACGGTTTATGAAAAACCTGGAGTCGCTGCTTCTCCATCACTTAGGCTTCCAGCTGTCCTACCGGAAACTCATATGGTTGTTTTTTAAATGTATTACTGTGTATTTAGTTGTCTCTTATGCCAAGTATGCTGCCCAACTGGAATTGTATCATTTGCTAGTTTGAACTCATTTCAAATATGTAACCATGTTTTGATTTCTTCACTGTTTTAGACTTGAAGGCAAAGTCTTGAACTTTGTGCAGTATGCTGTGGAAAGTTGTAAAGTACGCAATTCCTTGTCAGAAAGCCCACAGTGTCTCAAATCTAGATGTTATTTGTAAGGACGGACTCCATTAAAATATGCAGGACTGAGATGTTGTTGCGCCACAAAGGAGGCTTACGGCAGACACTAAAAGCAAAGATTTTACTTCTCACAAATATCTTCTATAATACTGAAACATTTATCTCAACAAATCAATAGGCAGGTTTAATATTTGCATCTTATTTATTCAATTCTCTTGTGTGAAAAGCTGGTAAAACCTCAGATCTATTTATGTGGAAATGTTGAAAATTTAAACAAGTTCACAAACTTTTCAGCTCCACTATAAGCAGTGCAAACTTTATGTATTTCACAAATAAAGAGAATAACAAGAATAGAGGATGTTCTTGCCCTGATTCTGTCCTCCTACTTCAGCCTCTCTTCCATTCCACCTACTGCTCCTTTGCATCATTAGCATTTTGTCCTTTACCCTCTAGTTTTCAGTCAAAGAGTAGATTTGTGATGCAGATAAATGCAGCGGGCCACAGTTTGTGGTTTCATTGTGGCCTTTCCTCCCAATGCAGCTGGAATATGCTCCTCTGGCCAAATATCCTCACTTTTTTCCCCTTGGATCTAAAGAATAAGTCTGGATTATACTTGGATTTCCAGGGAGCATTCCCAAAGTATGCTGAAGAAACAGCCTCTGGACGCCTTTGGATGAGCGTATGACCAACTAGAGAAACAAAGCAGGTGACAAAGAGTCAACATGTACAGACAAAATGTTATATAAGTCTTTCAATAAAACATACTGTAAAGATACTATAATACATTGATGATTCATTCCACCATTGGTTGGGTTTTACTGAGCTCTTGGATTCAACGTGTTAAGCTAATACAGACCCACATGCACGGAAAAAAAGCTGAGGGATAATCGCAGCTAAAATCATTTCCATAGTTCTTCTTTATTAATTTGATCATCTCATTTCTAAAGACTTGGCAAGCACCAGCAGAAGCTCGTCACCTTTATGGACTTTTCATGGAGCGAGTAGGAGTAGTTCACATTGATCTTAGTAACTGATCTCTGGTGGATGTGCGCTGATAGCTGGCACCACAGTTTGTCTTCGTCTGTGACCGCCATGGCAAAGGAGTAGGAGGCACTTTGGATCCACTCCATGTCCCCTTATTGACCTTTAGTCTGTCGATGAAAATGCTTCTTGTTTCTTAATGCATCTCAACGGAGTATAAAAGAACACTTTACAATGTCAGAGCTTTGTTCAAGCTGCATGGTTTTACGAGGTTCTTATTTTTCCCCAATATAAGTGGAATGCACGCGCATTTCAATTTCAAAGCACTGTGTTATGCTGTATGTGTTAAATGATTGGCATGAGTTAGAGAAGGCAATTTGGTCCATGCAGAGGATCTTAGCATTAAAAGAAGCACCCCATCACTTACAATATCGTTATTATGGTAATTTCATCTGTCTTGCATGACAAGCATGCAGTGCAATTTGTGTCAAACAGGTTGCCAATAATGAACACAGACTGGCTCTTAATCACAGCCCTCAGTATGTTTTGTGCAAATAATACAACTGCAAATCAGAAAGAGTTGGGACATTAAAGTAATATGGAAAAAAAGGAGGGAAGACAAAACCATCTCATAGCACCTAAAAGAAGCATTCTAGCTGTACACCTGTACAAACCATCCCAGATGAGCATCTCTGAGTATCTCTGAGATAAATGTTTTATTGCTCTGATTAACTATTATCTGAAATCATTCAAACATACATTATGGCAGTTCCTGCTAAATTATTTCACCAGACATGCATGCTTGAATTTGGATAGTAGTATTAGCATTGTTGTTATGGTTGTATTTGTAAGGGAAAACCTGAGCGTATGGATAGTACATACACTATAGATGTATAGATAGAACTGTTAAAACTGTAAATAAAAACAGATTGCAATGGTTTGCACATCTGAAGGAGCGTTTGATATCACATTAGGTCAACAAGCAACAGGTCAGTGGCATGACTTGATATAAAAAGAGCATTTCACAGAGGTAAAGCCTCTTAGATGTAAAGATCGGGCAAAAGTTTACCAATTTAAGATAAACTGCGAAAAAAAATTGGAGAAAATTTTAAAGAAAATGTTCCTCAACATAAAATTGTAAAGACTTAAAAAATCCCACCACCATCGACAGCAGGTTCTTCAAAACTGGTCCTCAGGTTTTACTGGCCTGCTTGTTTTCAAATACCTGCCTCAACTTAGTGGACCATTGACAGACTTGTGTAGACCTTAATGACAAGCTATTGATGATCCAGTCATTTGATAAGGTGTGTTAGAGCAAAGCATTGTGGCATGCCGGACAGTGGGCTCTGAGGTTCAGGGTTGAAGAATCGTGATCTACAGATTAAAATATTGTCAAAAGATTCAAAGAACCAGGAAGACTCTCCAAACTGGATGTGGGTCATCTTTTTGCCCTCAGGTGGCACTGCGTTAAAAAAAAGGCGTGATTCTCTACTGGAATGTCTCGCTCTATATGTGTGGTGGATATGTCTCTGAGTTCAGGCAACTGCCCTAACCCCTAAGTAAATGTACTAAATTAAAATTCAGGTGCTGGCTAAAGAAAACTGCAGATGTGTTTGGGCCAAACTTGCTAATTATACCTGACCACTCTGGATACCTCCAAATAAACGAAAGGGATGTGGAGTTCTGCAACCATTTTTTGACAACTTCCCAGTCAGTGATTTAACTGGTTTACCCTTCACAGGTTGTTTAATTTCTTTGTGATCTCAGGTACACTTGGTCTCTTGTCTGGGATACTTACCCACAGCAGTGGCGTATACAGTTATACACCATTGTTGCTCAAATATGGGGCAGGCTCATCTCTACACATAAACGTTCAAGGGACTGAAACTGGCCTATGTCCTCTGCACACGCTCAACAGCTCCCAGCCTGAGCTTTGAGGCAGAAATAATGGAAAAAGCTAATACAGATAAGAAGGAAAAAAAAGAAATGTACACGAAGCGCACCTTTGCAGATCTAAAGATCTGCAAATCTATCCAGTTCCTTGTTCACCATAGTTCAATGTTACTGCCACCAGCTAAAAAAAAACATTTAAACATTAGTCTGTTGTTTCAATAAGTGGCATAATAGGTCAACCAAAAAAGAACAATGCTGACAAGAGGAAAGCGGACCCCAGCGCCACCTTTCAGTCCACAGGCAAACATACTTAAATCAGTAAATCAATACCCTTCAGGCACATGTATACTGCAAAAGTGAAAGAAGTTCAATTGTCTATAAATAGTCCTTTGTCTCCTTCCTGTCACCTTTCTTTCTTGTTTGTCTGCTGTCATGTTGCCTGAGTTGTTTCCTTTGTTTCCCCCTACATTGGTCTCTGTGTGCTTACCATGCCCCACTGCTTCTGTATCGTCAACTTTTGTTTTGATATTCAGCTGTCGCAGTACTTTGTGTGTGTGTTATTAAGGACTTTGTTCATTACTTGTACCTCCTGTTCTCCTGCATTTGGGTCCAACTTCTCTTCAAATCAAACCATTTTTCAGTGGCTGTGCCTTCAACAAACCAAATCTATTTGTTCAATATTCAATTTTTTTACATACTTACATGTGTTTTTTTTTTCTCTCAATCAAAATCTTTTGTCTTTCAAACAGATGGGAGACTGTAGGAGGTGGGGTACAAGGAGGGTAGAGAATATATACGCTATATGGACAAATGACAGGGACTGTCATGATGGTAATGATTGTATTCAAATAAATCGACATTAATACGGAGTTGCAGCTTTAAGAACGTATGGCTTTTCATAGATTTGTTTCTGTTGAAATTAGTTCCCATTTTATTCCCTGTTATGATCTATGAGCAGCCAAAATAACTCCTGTGGGATCAATAAAGTATGTATGTATGTATGTATGTATGTATGTATGTATGTATGTATGTATGTATGTATGTATGTATGTATGTATGTATGTATGTATGTATGTATGTATGTATGTATGTATGTATGTATGTATGTATGTATGTATGTATGTATGTATGTATGTATGTATGTATGTACATCTGTATTTCATTTTTAAATTGAATTGAATAACGATGACACTGAACAGATGGCAAACTAAGAAAACATAAGTATGCAGGAGTCATTTGGTGAGAAGGGCTCTGCGGTGACCCTCCAAGCACAGCCCGTTCCACCGTTCTCGCTGCTTTGACTGCTGTCTCGCTTTACAATCAGTCTCACCATCAGATATACCAGATATACACCCTGTAACTCTGCGTAGTAAATGCAACAGCAAAAGCACAAGTGGCTTTGTTCAAGTAAATGAAACGTCTGACCGAGAGGCGGAAGAGAATCAATCGCTGTTAGTTTAACTGCGCAGGGGCAACGTGGAGACGATGTGGCTGTGGCCAAAGAAGAGCTATCAGGAAAGATCAATAGCTTCACGAACCGGAGAAGCATTCCATCAACAACAAAACAAAGAAAATGATAGTTAGAGTGCTACTGCATGTGTGTTTGTGCCTGTTTTCCCTGATCTTTGTCTCAGGAGCATGAAGGAGTGAAGCATTGCATCTTGAATGAAACATGACCTCATCACTTGTACAACCCCTGGCATAAAAAAAAAATATGGCATTACCGCTCTTGGAGGATGTTTATGCAGCTGTTTTATTTTGCAGGGGGGGGAAAAAAACACAAAATTGACACAAAACAAGTTCAGTGAACAGCTGAACATCCGTGCTGCTGTAGGTTCTCAGTCATTTAGATCATGGTTATCCTATAAAAGCTTGAATAGAAAGCATGTGGGCATCTGGTTTTGATTCATGAAATCCTTGAATCCAGGAATGGAAAAAAAAATACTTACAAAATAATTAAACAACAATGTTATATACAATTCAGTCAAGTTTATTTTTGAAATCCCTGTACAGTACACAAGTCATCTTAAAGGGAAAGTTCGGTTTTTTACAACCTGGACCTTATTTCTGGCATTTTTTATGGTCGTATACTCACCCAGAAAAGTTTGGTGTCATTTGGAGTCCTTCGGAAGATACTAGGGGGTTTTGTGCGAGCCGCTTCTCCATATAACGGTAGCGAACGGGGAACAGCGGGACACAGACGATGCAGCGTCTAAATAACACATGATTGCCGCGAAACTCGTTCATTTCTTTTATGAATCACTAGATCTGCTTCCAGGACCTGTTGTCTACATCCGGGGCTGTGTGTGTAACAAATAAATCAGTTTGTAAACAAGACCTCTGAACTCATGACGTCATCTCTGTGCGCGCACTCTGTCCTCCGTTCAGTGAGCTCTTCAGCCGTATACTCTGGCTCAAAACGGTAAGGACGTCCATCATATTCAAAGTCGTCGTCCACAACCTCAGAATTTGACAAATATTCAGACATGTTTCAAATAACTAACAGTAAACTAACAGTAGTGAACTCCAGCTGTACACAGAGCTGTGTCTGGGATGCGCGCACAGAGATGACGTCATGAGTTCAGAGGTCTTGTTTACAAACCGATTTATTTGTTGTTAACGCGGAACCATAAATCAGCTCCCGAGCCGGCAGGCAGGCAGAAATCCCAACATTTTCTGAGCAAATATCTCTCGGCTCTTCTCCGAAAACATCGCAGCAAATTGAAACGCAGACTGCGCAGAACGTACGTGCTAGTTGGCCGTTGGGTGTCGTCTTTGCGGTGTGTCAAAGTGCTTCTTTTTGAGCCCGACACAGGCGACGTGAGGCGACACAGCAGTCGGCCGACGGCGGGCGACGTCGGGTTGGTGTGTCCTCGGCTTTAAGGCCATTTGCAGAGAACGTAAAGAAGCTCAATACAGTCCATTTAAACACAAGCCAGCTCCCTCCATGTTTCTTCCAGTTACATTCCAGTGAAATCCTCCTTTTTTTAAATGTAATTCAGTGTTCATAACGAGTCAACCTGAGGAAACCAACACACAGCGTCAAGTCTTCCCTTCTCTATCCCCTGTTCTGGGCATACATGTGGTAGCAGGCGACAATGGATGGAAAAAAAAAAAAAAAAAATTAAATTTGAGACTTCAAGCAGGACCAGAGTTTGGGAGGATGACCATCTTCCTCCATAGTTTAGAGGGCAAAAAGAAAGAGATGTCAACAAACACAAAGATATTTTCAAATTAAGTAGATGAAAAATATGGATGCACATGTGACTGCGACATAGACTCACAAATGAACCAAAATATTCAGGTTTCCACAAAAAACTCTCTTATGCATACCACATTCTAGCTGGACGTTACTCTAATAACTTTTGTTCTTTAACCTGCACCAAACTTTAGAAAAACAGCAGTTAGGGAACAACCAATGACTTTTGCAAGCTTCCACTTTGAATTACTTCCTTGAATTACTTTTGTAAACCTTTCTGATGCCTCAGCTGAGACCTGTGTCGTTGAAGTCGTGTTTTCAGTCAATTTTAGGCAAAACATCTCGTTGTGGGTTTAAAGCATTCTTTTAACTGCAGACCAGAAAATATAAAAAGAACCGGATGAACCCTTTTGTGTCATCTATGATGACACCACAGAATACAATGCAGCTGTCAGTCAAATAAGACACACCCCTAATTATCCATAAATTACCTGATGAGGTATAAAAGTCCACAAAACAGCAGTGGTCATGGATGTGAAATCTCGCCATACTAACTATAGAGACCATCATTATTTTTCTTAACAGACTCTAAATAAGCTTTTTTTCTGTTATAAAGTTAGAAAATGTCCACGTGGGCATCGATAAAGGTTGACTCGCTTTTATAGCCAACCCATAGTGGTCTTCCAAGGACTGCGCATAGTCTTCATAGTTTTTTCCCTTTCTCTCTTTCTTCTTTTCCTAATATAAAATAAAAACACTATGAATATGCACCAGGAATGATGATTCCCATCTTTTGCCATGAGATGAAGATGCTCAAGACCCCCTCCCCATGTACATTATGAGATCAAAGACTAATTCTGCAGTCCTATTTTTATTGGCACTTGATCCAATTTTGGTGAAGATATAAGCTCCAGGGACCAAAACAAACTTGGAAAACATCATTTAGCATATGACCTTGAGGGCCTTAATGCTTGCTCTGTGACTTAGAGCTGTAAAGTGTGTGTGTTTCCGTGCTCAAATTTGCATGTCTATGCGTGAAAATCTGTGGTGTGTGTTTGTGTCTCCTGTCAGAGGAGTGTGCGCTCCCTGTCAACGATGCAAGTGGAGACGTGACTAGAACCTCAGTTGGCCACTTTAGGCTCTCATTATGTTGCATTTGCTTGGACTCTCACATCCAACTGCCCATCACTCTTTCAAATAAACACACTAATACACACATGTGGCTTTATGCACGTGGAAGACACACACACACACACACACGCACACACACAATCACACACACTAAGAGCTTTTAAAAATGAGAGCAAGAGCTTTGAAAGCTTGGAGGAGATTAAAATATAAATACGGGTGCTTACATATACTCACAAAACCATTTACCTATCCAATAGTCATTTCATTTGTCTGAATATTTTAACAGACCTCTCCTCTCCACCTCCCCTCTAACCATATTCTTCAAAGGCTCCACAAACCCAAGGCTCTTCACCAGCATCTATCTGCACTGCCTACACCATGTATACTTTAGTAGAATTAATAGAAGTCTCCACCGGCTCATTGCAGTGAAATGGGTGCCATGTGCTGCGCTGCCTGCCAGCTTGTATTTCATGTATAATGCATCCTGCCTTTCCCTTGCTCTCCTTCAGCAGAGGTGGCTTGCTGAGTGGAGTATGACCGCATAGGGAGATGAGACAGACAGCAGAATTAGTAAATGAGAAACAAATTATACCTGGAAATGTAGTGGACAAATGAAAGGATGAGGAAGACAACCTACGGTGTAAGTTAGCGGGGTAAGAAAAGTTTGAGTGTGAACTAATGAAAAATGGAAATGGTGAAAATTAGGCAACGCCACAAATCAGCAGATGCATTCCTTGGGAAAATGATCATTCAAGCTTGCTTTATTTATTTATAAATATTTTCAAGCACCTTTTTCTATGTAGGCACCTTTTGCTAACAGTTTTTTTTTCCCAAATCTTTCAGGAAAATGATGCTTTATGTCAAAGTTATTAAGAAATCAAACAAAACTTAGAAAAAAAGCAAATACGTTTTTTTTTGGTTCCAAAATCACAACAATTTTATCAATTTATCAATGTATTAAACCGAAACTGGTAAAAAAAGGAAAGACAACATGCCAAAACTGAGATCATTAACCCTTCGAGAACAGATGTTGCCTTTGCAACGTATAACTAACTAACTAAGTATTTTATAACAGTTAAGATGGCACATGCCTCATAAAGGATCTTTGCTCGTTCCACCAAGTTGTTGAAACTCATCCAAATTATTTGGTTTATAAAGTGTAGTTATCACCTGTGAGCTCTCTGCAGTTTCTCAATAATTTAAAGATCTGATCTCAAGGTGCGTTTCCACTAGTAGGAGGTCCTGGTAAACCCACCAGACAGGAACCTCTAACAGGGCGGGCCGCCTCCTCAGGCCCTTCGGCCGGCGTGTCTCCGTTTCACCGTAGTACCACACAACAGAACTTTTGATTGAGAAAATAGCACAACCGACCACGAGGTGGCAGTAATACACAATGTTGTGCTGTTTCCCAACAGTTTAGAAAAGAAGAAGGCAGCAACACAATCCCCCAATCCCAATCCGCACCCTCACAGACTCGCAGACTTACGTGCGCGCTCCCGCACCTTGCGTAAGGGCTTAGGGCTGTCCCATTCCTCAAGTCGTTAAGTGCGCGAGGGCTCCCGGCAGCCATTTTGAGCCCTTACTGCCCCCTTCCCGCAAGTCAGCATCCCAGCACACTCTGGGAAAGGGAATTACCCACAGTTCATTGCGTTGTGACATGAAAGGAGGTTACCAGGGAGAATGTAAACAAAACAGGGGGCGGAGGAAAAGGAACCATGTGCGACTGCGAGAAGAAAGTTCACCTGTAAATATAAATACATAGCCCCGTGATGATTTTTCAACGGCCCTATTATTTCCTTTACAAACAGGGAGCGACCAACAAACATATTATTTAACTATCGGTCTTTATATATATTTCATTTTTCTTTTCTTTGTGAGCATGTTCGAAATAAAGTTTTTCATTCACTCATTCATTCATTCAAACGGAGGGAAGAAAACCAAAAAAAGGACAAATGACGTTTTGGACTTTCTTCAACACTAAAGACAAAAAGAGAGGCTGAGGGAGCTGGATGAAAAGGAGGAGGAGAGGGAAAGGAAGAGGGATGACCAGTTATCTAAGTTAATTGACATTTGTGGGAAGATGGAGGACAAAATGTAGTTTTCTTCATCATTTTTTCATTCATAATTTGAGGTTCAATTTAATTTGTTTTCATTTTATATTAGACAAATCCTCAGTTGACCTGGTGTTGAATAAACAAGACTTGCTTTTCTTTGATCTGAGTACAGTGTTTGAATTAAGATTCCCTATGTTAACAGAAATGCATACATGTAAATACTAGCAAGATAGTTTTAGATACAACACAAACAAGTCAGGCAGTTATTTGGTTATTCATTTATTTATGACCACAAAATGTAAACAATTTCAGCAAGTTGAACAAAAACATTGCAGTAAATAGTAATAATATAACTGAAATATTTAGCTCAGGTTACCATCAATTTATACGCTCTCTTACAAAAATGAAATGACATCATGCTGAAAAATGGAAAGTAATATTGGTCATAACACAGCTGGAATATTTAACTCAGGATACCATCAGTTTACACGCTCTTACAAAAATGAAATTACTCTTTGATTGATCCTGGCATACTGGATGTGCTGGTATGGGTAGATTGAAAGAAATACAATGTTAACAAGGAAATACATATTGTACTGTGCGCATGTTTAAATTGTGTTCTTTGTTGAATTGTATGCTCCTTTATATAGGCTACCACTTTGTTTTCAAACATCCGGATGATCATTCCCAAACTTATAATACCGGTACGTAACATTTTGATCTGCCCTGTTTCCGGTTTCTGCTAAGTGTGTCCCATTCCTATTTCTACCATTTGGAGCCCTCACACCCTCGCACACTTGATCACGTGACGCTGACGTCACTGAAAGTCTGTGAGGGCTCAGGGCTTGAGGGTTTAGGGTGGAGTTTGGGATTGGGGGAATGAAAAGAAGAAGAAGAAACATGTTAACAATGGCTACTACTAGCCTTTTTATTTGTGTGCTTCACATACACGGCGGTGGTAGGGTGTGAGATAAGAGACCTTTTTTTATACTTTTATCCTGATTTTTTTACCCATTTTATCACCCAGTGCTCCTACCTAAGTGACAGTCCTGGGCATTGCTATCTCTTCCAACCCTGGGAGTTCCTGCACTGAGCTCAGGTCTCCTCCTTACTTGAGGAGTGAGCAGCAGCTTCTTTTCACCAGACAGGGTGGGGTTTCTCTGTCCGGACATAGCGCGTGGAACGATCACATTATTCTGGCCAGATCCTCCCCACCCCATCTGGTGCCCCGGCTGGCTTTTTTATTTCTTCCAGCTCTGTGTGGATGTCACAGAGGGCGGAATTTGATTGTAAGATCATATTCTCCAGGCAGTGCATGTCCACTAGAATAAAAGCTTCAGGTCTTCTTTGGAATTGTGGAGCCAGGATTGACCTGAATAAGTTTTCCATCATGATGGATCTGTTGCTACTTTTTGATTTTGCTCCATAGAAATACTGTTTTGATCTTCAGAGAACATTGCCCAGCGATGGCTCCACTATTTAAAAAAAAAATAAAGGCCAGCAGTATAGTACATCTATTTGTTGTTGTTTTTTTTTAAATTACATTAATTTGGTAGGCTGTTATGAACAAGGCTGAGTAGATGCTGGATTGGCAGAAAGATCAAAGCTGAAAGACAGGTGCTGTTCCACTGCTGGAAGCTCGTGAGTCTCAAACACAAGTGGAAAGTAATCTCTGTGTTCTGTTGACGAATAGCATTTGTGAATTTTAATGCAAAACCTTAGCGTGCAGTGGCCATAGCTGTCAAATCTCATGCATTCGTGCTTTGTCTCACTCTAGCAAGAGAAAGAAACAATTCACTTCAATCCATGTCATACAATAAAGTGATCAATTTAAGTGATTATCACAACAAGGCAGCCTTGAATGTTTGCAGCTGTTCAAAAGCAGATAGCTGAAAATGAGCATTTTATTGCCACTTTAAGGGTGAACTTAAGGGAAACTGTATAGTCAAAGGCTAAAGTTTATTCACTGGAGCAAAATCCAGGAAGTTTCTCGCAACAAAATGTAGAGCCTGACCTTTCACTTACTAACATGGAAATGGAGATGGGTTGCCGTGACGTTGAATAACAGCAGTTTCCCACAAAGGGATCTTGTCTACATGTAAGAACACCATGATACTCTTGTTAGACCTCACTTAAAAAAAAAAGATTCATCAGATTTTGTAAATTAAAAGACAGATGAGGCAGATCACAACCAACTTTAAATTCAAACATTGTCAAAAGCAGGATTAAAATCAAAAAATCCTTTGAACAATTCAATTGCTTGATTTGATTCTGTATCTGCATGCCAAGAAGCTATGTGTAGAGATGTGTGGTCCTTTATTTCCTGCTACAAACCACCATGGCAGTGGAAAGGACTTTACATATCTGCCGTATCTATGTGTTTCCCCGCGTGTTATCCTCTCCTTTAAAATGGTTAACCTGAACTTCAGCCACCTCGAACCAGATGCTTAACCCCAATCATATTATCATTTACTGCTGCATAATTCTTGAATATTCGTCAGCTCTCCTCTCTCTGAGTTTCTCTGCATGTTTCATTGAGATGACATTAAAGTAGCCTTAAAGGGAAAGTTTCGTTTTTTACAACCTGGACCTTATTTCTGGCATTTTTTATGGTCGTATACTCACCCGGAAAGTTTGGTGTCATTTGGAGTCCTTCGGGAGATATTAGGAGTTATGTGCGAGCCGCTTATCCATATAATGGTAGCGAATGGTGGCACAGCGGGACACAGACGATGCAGCGTCTAAATAACACATTATTGCCGCGAAACTCGTTCATTTCTTTTATGAATCACTAGATCTGCTTCTGGGCATCTTCCAGGACCTGGGGTCCGTTTCACAAAGCAGGTTCAACAAACGCTGAGTCTAATCCTGAACTCTTAGTTGATCTACTCTGAGATCGGAAACTCTAAGTTTTCGGTTCCAGAACAGCGGATTTGAGGTAATTTACTCAACTCTAAGTAGTTTCACCTGAAGTTAAGCGCGAGCGTGAGGGATATAAAAAGCCCTCATCAGTAGAGCGCTGATACAAGGATTCACCATGGCAACCGGCGACAACAAAAGAGCGACATACTTTTTCTTTTTTTTATTTTAAACTTTATTTATCTTTTCAATTTACAAAATCCCTTTGAGGAAACATTAGTTTGCATCTGAAGATCCACATACTTCACGCCACTGGAGTTAGAAGTGTTAATACGTACGTATGGCGAGTATGAGAGCATATTTCAGAAAAAAAATGAAATTTTATTGTCATTTAGATCAGGGCCGTCAATTGGGTACGGCAGCCGCCACACCTCGGCTTCAGGGGAAAATGTAAATGTTTTTTTTTTAAATACATTTATGGAATTACTCTGTATCTATTTGTATTGATTTATTCTATTAATTCATACATATAAAATAACTACAAATGCATATCAGAACAACATGATGGATTTCACTACGTATTAGCCTATCTTTCCCAACACTTGTCCCCCTCATATCTTGAAATGTCCCACCGTCCCTGACGACAGTGGTCGCTATCAATCTGGTTTTTAGTGCGCTCTGCCGTGTTACTAACTTACAAAAATGAAAAGGAAGCAGACAACCACGCAATAAAAAAAAGAAAGAAAGAAGGCAAGTGATGGTCCAGAAGATATTAACGAGGCTGTTAGCCACTGATGGATTAATTATGCAAGTTCATCTCAAAGTAAGATATAAATCCTCATCTGTTAAGGGAAATATTTGACTTTTTTTTACTCTCCCTCTCCTTTTTGCATTTGGACTTTAACTGTTTGAAGTTAAATTGGGATGTTGCACTGACATAGTGAATAAAGTGAATGAGTTAAATTGCGTTTGTTAGATAAGCCTTTTCTGCTCTCTAACTTTGCTGCTTGCTGTCCGTGGTGCAGAAAACGGATGTGTATTGCGTAAAGACCCATTGGCTGAATTGACGCCACTGAGGGAGGAGACGGAGAGAAACTCCAGGTTCGCTGAAATAAACCTGGTCCCGACCAGGTTAGGTTCAGAGCGTCTGTTACTACGGTAACTGACCGAGAGCTTAAGTTACCTCTCTTTGTGAAACAGGCTAGAGTTACCTCTCTTTCTCTGGTTTGAGTTACCTCCCTTTGTGAAACGGAAAACTCAGAGTTTCCCTCATTTCAGGCTTAACAGACTCAGAGTTTTCACTAAACCTGCTTTGTGAAACGGGCCCCTGTTGTCTACATCCGGGGCTGTGTTTGTAACAAGGAAATCAGTTTGTAAACAAGACCTCTGACCTGCATGACGTCATCTCTGTGCGCGCATCCCAGACACAGCTCTGTGTACAGCTGGAGTTCACTACTGTTAGTTTACTGTTAGTTATTTGAAACATGTCTGAATATTTGTCAAATTCTGAGGTTGTGTACGACGACTTTGAATATGATGGACATCCTTACCGTTTTGTACCGTTTTGTACCGTTTTGTACCGTTTTGTCTGTTTGTCTATGGTGATGGAGGGTGGGTCTGTAGTCCCCTGGCCCATTGTCTTGGTTTTGTTTAGACTGATGGTGAGGTTGAAATCTTGACATGCTTGGCTGAACCAGTCGAGGAGAACCTGCAGGTGTTTCTCGGTGTGTGTTGCCAATGCTGCATCATCGGCAAACAACATATCCCGGATGGTGAATGGTCTGACCTTTGTTTTTGCTATCAGTCGGGAGAGGTTGACAAGTTTGTCGTCTGTCCTGGTGTGTAGGTAGACTCCCTCAGTTGATGTTCCAAAGGCTTGGCGCAGGAGGAGAGATAAAAATATCCCTGATTGACACCACAGCAGATGTTGAAGGGTTCAGAAGTGCACCCATCAAACTGGACAGTACCTTTCATGTCTGTGTGGAAGGACTGGAGGATGCTGAGGAGTCTTGGTGGGCAGCCGATCCGTTCCACCAGATGGAAGAGTCCAATCCTGCTCACCAGGTCGAAGGCCTTGGTAAGGTC
The DNA here is from genome assembly GCF_033807715.1 of Cololabis saira. Classification (NCBI taxonomy): domain Eukaryota; kingdom Metazoa; phylum Chordata; class Actinopteri; order Beloniformes; family Belonidae; genus Cololabis; species Cololabis saira. The sequence continues at coordinate 39,101,117 of NC_084605.1, forward strand.
GACGAAGGCCATGTACAGAGGTTTACGTTGCTCTATGCACTTCTCCTGCAGCTGTCTCAGGGTGAAGATCATATCAAGAGTTGATCTTCCTGCTCTGAACCATGCTTGCGACTCTGGTTAGAGCTTTTCTTTGAGGACTTGGAGTCTATTTAGTGCAACTCGAGCAAAGAGCTTGCCGGTGATGCTGAGTAGGGAGATGCCGCGGTAGTTGTTACAGTCACTCCTGTCTCCCTTGTTTTTGTACAAGGTGACGATGTTTGCGTTTCTCATGTCCTGTGGGACAGAGCCTTCTCTCCAGCACAGGCATAAAAGCCTGTGCAGTCTATACAGAAGAGCAGGCTTCCCGCACTTAAGGACTTCGGCAGTTATGCCATCGACTCCTGGAGCTTTCCCACTGGTCAGGCTGTTGATGGCTTTGCTTAGCTCCTCCGACGTTGGTTCCATGTCGAGCTCTTCCATGACTGGTAGGTGTCCTACATGCCTGAGGGCTGCATCGGAAACACTATTGTCCCCTGGTGTACAGCTCTGAGTAGTGTTCCACCCAGCGGTCCAGCTGTTTAAAGCGGTCAGTGATGGTTTCTCCTGAAGCTAATTTCAGCGGGGCGATTGTGCGCGGTGATGGTCCGAGTGCCTTTTTAATGCCGTCGAACATGAGTCTGATGTTGCCTGTGTCAGCAGCTGATTGTATGTCACTGCAGAGCTGAAGCCAATAGCCATTGGCACAGCGTCGAGAGGCTTGTTGAAGTTTCCCCTTAGAGGATCGGAGGGCCTGTAGGGTTTGCGTGTTTGGAGCGAGCTTGTAATTTGTGAGGGTGATGCGTTTTTCCTCGAGAATTGGTGCCAATGTTGTTTGGTTGGCATTGAACCAGTGATTTGGCTTACCCTGCTTTTTGCCAAAGATTGACAGGGTCGTGCTGTAAATGGCATCCCTCAAGAAATCCCAGTATTGCTGGGCAAAGCAAGACAGGGGTGGGTCGGGGAGAGAATCCTCAAGGGCACGGAAGAAGGCTGTAGCTTTGGTTGAGTCAGATGTTTTACTGTTGTCGATGCCGGGGGCTCCTTTGGGTTTGAATCTGTACAGGTTTTTTGCTTGTAGCTTGACTCTACAAAGCACAAGGGAGTGGTATGTGTCGCAGACTGCACTGTGAAGACTGCGTGTTTGGAGGATGCTTCTGAGATCAGACGTGCGTGTTATGATCAAGTCTAACTGGTGCCTGCTCTGTAGTTTTTGGGGTTAGTTAATCGCGGTAGATTAGCTCAGACTGTGTTCGGATCTCGAGATTTGGGTCGATTGCTGCTCGTGTTTTGGTCGGCTCCGTGTCGGTTTTGTGTTTCGTTTGTGGTTTTTGTTGAGGATTTCCAGTGCTTGACGTGTGCCTCCGTGTGTTCCTGCTTCCTGGATTGGCAGTGGATGTCACGACCCTCCCCCCCCAAAAAAAAAAAAAAAACTCACTGGGTTTGTATGTGTATATGTATGTATGTGTATGCGTATGTATGCGTATATGTATATATAGTAAATATAGTAATAATGCACATATATATGCCTTAGGTTTTTTACCGGCATGGTATCAACCATTAATATGTGTGCAGACAAGGTAAAAAAAAAAAAAGTTTAATTGGTGTCAGTGACCTGAGCGTGGGTGTCTCCTAGATACTTTGTGGATGGGTTTGGACTGGATGTAAGTGTTGGTGATGCAGAGGTGATGGTATGTGCAGAACTCCAGAAGGCGCTGCCCATTTTTGTTCAGTTTACCGATGCCATGGTGTCCTAAGCAGGATGGCCAGGAGTCATGGTCGGCTCTGACTCTTGCGTTGAAGTCGCCAAGGAGGTAGAGGCGTTCGCGTCTGGGGATGTTTTTCACAGACGCTTCGAGTTCATCGTAAAAAACGGTCTTTTATTTCTTGCGGGGAGCTGATTGTTGGAGCATACACACTCACTAGGTGGACAGGTCCCGTGGATGTATTGAGGCAGAGAGCCAGGATTCTCTCTGAGCCGCCTGTGGGTGGTACCACTGCTCCCAGGAGTGTGTTCCTGACAGCGAACACTACTCCATATTCCCTGGTTTCTTCATGGGGTTTCCCCCGCTAGAAAAAGGTATAATCCCTTTCCTTGAGGGAGCCAGATCCGTGAAGTCGTGTTTCCTGAAGGGTCGAGATGTCAATTCTGTGCTTCAGAAGTTCGTTGTTTATGACTGCAGTTTTACGGATATCACTAATCTCTTGTAGATTGTTGCTGAGCCCGGGTGTCATGGTTCTGACGTCCCAGCACCCCAGACGTAATTCTGGAATCTTCTGTGGTTTCTTTGTGTTGCTTGGTGCATTAATTTACAGCCTGCTTGTTAGGATAAATCCCTAAGCTCCATGCACCCGATATGGAGCAGGCAGGCTGTAATGGGATAGTACCTTATTGGCTGGGGGCTGCCCAGCTTGAGGCAGGCGGTAGCTATCCAATGAGACCAAACATCTCTCCCACCATCGGAGGTAGCCCCTGGCGCCCATACTCTACGCCAATTGAGAATGACTTATAACCGGTAACTGCTAACTTCCCGTGTTGTGTCTCCACCGGTCAGTGGAGCTGGAGTTTCCTCTCCAGTGCACAAGAAGCCTGGGAAAATCGTTATGGAAGTCTTGCGTTTCACAGGCAGCAGGGCTCCCCTCTCGGCCTTCCTGTTGTCATCCAAAGGAACGGAAACCGCTACGTTTGGCAGCAGGTTGGCTGCAGGAGTTGCCAGAACACCGCCTTGTTGTAGGCGTCTGCCTAACGGAGTCCAAGCCTTTTCGGCCCATACGATGCCCACAAGGCAGTGGGGGGGTGCTATTTAACCCATAGCTGGGACAATGGTTGTCCCAGCTATGGGACAACCATTGGGACAACCACGTCGCTATGGGACAACCACGTTGCGCGAGCATGCAGTCAAGGGCCGGGCACACTGCGTTACGTGGGCACGCAGCCAAGGGGGCAGACCACGCCACGTTACTGCCCGAAAGTAAAGTGGCTGACAACGTAACTCAGACCACAAGTAAAAACGGCGAACCGCCACGTGAGTCTGAGACGTTACCGTGTTAGTCAGAGGAGAGAAGGAGGAGCGGATCAGCGAATCGCGCTCTGACGACCGCCGGTCCGTCTGTGGGATCCTCGACGCGTCACACAAATGCACAGCTGCAGATGATCACGTCCACGGCCGTGTAAATCAAACAGGTATGAACTCTCACGGCCGATTTGATTGATCATTCCACGGGTCCCACTCGGGAGTTGGGTCGGGATTGAGATCACCCGCCCGCTCTGAGATTTAACCAGGAGCCATGGTCCGATCACTTCGGCGGTGAGGGCTCACGTGACAGGCGAAAATAGCTGGACAGGGTGCTCTGGGGCTGATGCGGCACTGATTGAAGGGTGTAGTGTCGGAGAGGGAAGGAGACACTGATTTGGCGGAGATCACAGAGGAGAGCGGTAAGTACAGTTTTATCTGTTTATTAATATACATTTCAACAACAACTTGGGAAAAGGCACATTGGACTTATTTGTTATGTCCTCAGTCACTCTACAGTTGGAAGCGCTGGGTGAAGAAGAGGTTCCCGGCACGGCGTGTCCTGGTACCGTGTCTGCAGGCCTGGCTGTCCAGGCTTTCCTGTGGACTTCAGGAAGAATGCTGTCACTCATCCACCCATCCACATCGACGGTGTGGCAGTGGAACGTGTGACCAGTTTCAAATTCCTGGGGATCCACATTTCACAGGACCTCTCCTGGACAACAAACTGCTCCAACCTGCTCACCAGCGCCTCTTCTTCTTGAGGACTCTGAGGAAACACCACCTCTCTTCAGATGTGCTGGTGAACTTCTACCGCTGCACCATCGACAGCATCCTTACCAACTGTATCACAGTCTGGTACGGGAACTGCTCTAGCAACGACCGGAAGGCACTGCAGAGGGTGGTGAAAACCGCCCAGCGCATCGCCGAAGCTTCACTTCCTGCCATGAACACCATCCACAGGAAGCGTTGTCTCAGGAGAGCAACCAACATCATCAAGGACTCCTACCACCCAGCACACAGGCTGTTTGCCCTCCTGCCCTCTGGGAGGCGCTACAGGAGTCTCCGTTCACGAACCACCAGGTTCAGGAACAGCTTCTTTCCCACAACTGTCTCCCTGCTGAACTCTGCTCCCCAGGCCCCCACCCCCTTTCACTCACACACACTTTGAACTATTCTGCACATCTGTACATAATATAATTGCACTGGACTTTTTTTTTACCAACTACCTCCTCGCACTACTCTAAATACTTCCACACTGTGAATGCTGCAATCACCCAGGTATATACTGTAACTCAAATCTGTGTAAATCGTATAATCACATCTCATCTGTTCATAATATATATTATCACTCATTCATGGCTGACCTGCACCTTATAACAACAGCTATTCATTAATCTACACTGTGTACATACATATTTATATATATGTGTATATATGTGTATATGCTGTACATTGTGTTTGGCTTAAGGCTTTTCTCCCACTATGGGAGTTTTTACCTGCCATTGTTTATATAATAATTGCTCGGGGGTTTATGTTTATGTTTATGTTCATGTTCTGGATCTCTGGAAATGCGTCTAGAGACAACATCTGTTGTATTAGACGCTATATAAATAAAATTGAATTGAATTGAAAAATTGTGTTTATTTCACTGCATAAGCACTAGATGCTAACTGCATTCCATTGCCCTGTACTTTAACATGTGCAATGACAATAAAGTTGAATCTAATCTAATCTAAAACGGTTTTTAGAACCAGGCTGTAAATATGTTTATTTTTGCTCTAAAGTTGAACAATTTAACATTGGAATCAATGGAGATTGACTTACTTTTGCAGGCCCTTTTGCACACCTCTACTGGCCAGTTGAGGAACTGCAACAAATCTTAGTTTCGCATGAGACTGAATGTGGAAGTTAGATGGTTGGCGCTTGGTATAAATGTCCAACTTTGCAGCTGAAATAAATATATTACAGTCTCGCTCAAAAGACATGAAGCAAAACATTTATGAAGAGACATGAACTAGCTATCTTCACATTTGTTACTTAGGATTGTATTGACTTCTATATATATATATATATATATATATATATATATATATATATATATATATATATATATATATATATATATATATTTACACCGCAGCTCCACATTTACAGCAGTAAAGCCAGTGAATCTATTCTAGTGGGACCTGGGTGGGATATACTGATAACAAGACAAGGCAGCATGGTGGCTAAGTGGTTAGCACTGTTGCCTCACAGTAAGAAGGTTTCTGATTGGAGTCTCAGGCCCAGCAGCAGTCTCTGTGTTTACACGGTTTCCTCGTGCTGGTATAGCAGGTAGCTACAGTATAGGGCTTCCTCCCCCAGTTCAAAAATCTTGGTTTCGTTATGAATTTTAATACTACTAACTAACAGGTTTAATATCTCAATATAGACAGTTTGAATATGAAATAATGGACAAAAGCTTGAAGGTTACACAAATCTGAAAAAGCTGCTGCCAATTTTTTATAAAAATTCTGGTTTTGACCATTTCATATCAATACCTATTGTGTACTGTCCTCCGATCTGTGTTCAAAACGACCCACTTTCACTTCTGACCAGACTGTGTACAACTGCATTGGCTACGCTCTAGCTGTGTAGCAGCCTTGACTGGCTGGTGCACGCGTCAACGTAGGAAAATCCCCCAAATTTTGATAGTCTAAGATAAAAAAAATTCTGGACAGTGTGGGACAATATGTATCTCAAAATCTCGAGATGCTTTGGGTTTTTTTTTTCTTAAATAAATGAACGATATGTGTTTCACAACCAAGACAAAAAGGAACCTCCAAAATCTTATCAGCACAAGTCCAAAACTCAATGAGTGAGCAGTAAATATCATTTACACTTCTTTGATGGCAGGATTTTTCAACAAAATAATTCAAAGCCATATTCAGGACACATTACAAAGGCATGGCTGAAGAAACAGATAGACACTGGACTGGCCTAGCTGCAAGGCTGACCTCTCTCCAGTACAGAATGTGTAGAGAATTTTGAAATGGAAAAATGCAACAGTGGCAACCTGCACAGCTGCACAGCCACAGATGTGTTTATGCAGGAAGAAATGGACAAATAATTCAATTCAATAGTCTTTATTTTGGACATGATAGCAGTATAAAGGAACAGACATGCTTAAACATACTTAAACAAGGAATGCAAGATGTGATTTTTTTGTAGTAGCAGCAAGAAGAAGTAAAAAACAACTCACCACACACACATACATTAGTATGTATACCTAGTTATGTTCCTATATCGACCTACACACCCATCTACAAACACACACATTATATGAGCATACTTCAGTTAACATATATGCATTTGTAATTCCACCCTCCCATATTTCTGTATCTTGGCACGGTGGCGCAGCTGGTAGTGCAGCCCCCAACAGCTACAAGGTCCTGGGTTCAATTCCTGCTGGGGACGCTGTGGGTGCCAAAGACCTGTTTACTTCCCCCATGACTTCAGCACCCACCCTGGGTGGGGTTGCCGAAAGGGCCCGTTTACCTTGCCAGCTTCCCGATTGGACCTGTTGGCTGATGGTCACGGCCTCCGCCAATGGCAATCCCATACACACTTATGGCATCAGGTATGTGGAACTGTGTTTCGGTGGGCGGTGGTTTGGATGGACATTTGTGACGGCAGATGTGGCTGTGGCCCTTCTCAGCACCAACGTTCTCTGCGCTTATGGGCTCCTGGTCGATGTCAAAAACAGTCCGTCATCTTCAGCTCTTATAAATCCACGCTCACTACGATGGACTCCATCAGGCTCTCCCTGCAGCTGACGTTTTCTTGCGGCTCCTCTCAGATTTCCCGGCCCTCACACTGCCTACCTTCACCTCAGCCTCTGCAAAGAAGCTAATGTGAGCTATCAGCCACAGCAGCAGTCCTGGGCTATACACTGCCCCCTCTGGCTGATGACGTGAGGAGGATCTGGCTGGGATAACTTGATCCTTCCACACGCTACGTCCGGCCAGAGAAGCCCCACCATGTTGGGTGAAAAGAAGGGCCTGCTCACTCTTCAAGTTAAGAAGGAGACTTGAGCTCAGTGCAGGGCCCTCCCACGGTTGGCAGAGGGAGAGCAATGCCCAGGACTGACTTAGGTAGGAGCACTGGGTGATAAAATGGGAAGAAACTGGATAAAAATATTTAAAAACAAAAACAAAAAAAATATTTACACATTTGTACTTTCACCCTTCTATATTTCTGTATCTTGTGAAAATGACCTCCTCTTCATGTAGCTTGTTCCATAGTTTTCTGCCATGAATTGAAATACAAAAGCTCTTTCTTGTTGTATGTATGCTACGAAACCTTAAATTTAAATGAGCCCAAAAATTATATCCCCCTTCTCTTTCAAAAAAACATCTTGTGTATCTGCTCAGGGAACAATTTATTAGATGCCTAAAACATAGTTTGAGCAATTTTAAATTCCACCAGATCTTTAAATTTAAGTGGATATTGTACCTATGCGAAGTCGATTGGGATCCGTTGTCATGATATATACACGGATTATTACATTATTATTATTAGGGCCTGAGCACTGACAGTGCGAAGGCCCTATTGTATCTGTAGGAATTTTATTTTTTTTCTTCCAACGAAATGAGGGCCTTTTTGCCCCCCTAAACGTGCCCCAAAAGTCACCAAATTTGGCACGCAAGCCAGGCCTGGCGAAAAATTTGATATTTAATGGTTTGCATTAATGGGCTCTGTAGCGCCCCCTTGAAAATGTATACAATTATACAATCGAACCCGTCGCCCCAGATTGACATAGAAAAACGAAATTTGCTACACATGTACAACATGTCAAGACGCACCAAAAAGTCTCTTGGACCAATACCCTAACGCTAACAGGAAGTCGGCCATTTTGAATTAATCGTGTAATTTTGGCGCAATTTATGCCATTTTCATACTGCCATTTCATACTTTAACAAACTCCTCCGTTCGACATAAAACTCGCTCAGGAGACACAATAGATGTTAACGATGAAAAGTTATCAAAATCGTGAGTTTTCGTGAAATGGCGTGGCCGTGGCGCAGTGTCAAACTTCAACGCTAAACAGGAAGTGATACTAGTAGCTGATTGGTCGATATTTGATAGATCCTATTTTCTGCCATAACTTTTTTTTTACCCCCCCGGGTAAGACTAATGCCCACCCACACCTGGCATCCTGGTAACACCACTGTTCAGTTGTAACACATACAGAAAGCAGAAGAATGTTGTATTCCAACATTTGATTATAACTGGATTATGATATAGATTTGAAAATTGGGTTTACGCTAAAAACATAACGTTGGCTTGACGTCTAATCATAGTAAGGTAACATTGACTAGATGTTGGATGATGGCTGCTTGCCAGTACTACATAATTAGTTATCTAACGTTGTCTGACGTTGCAACCCGTATCCCACCAAGGACCGACTTTAATGTGTCAGCTGATTTTTAAGTGCAGTTTACCACATAAAACTGGTTCGAGGTCAGCAAGCACAGCAAAATTCATGCATAAGGCACACCTGATTTGGGGGCGCACTGCTAATTTTTGAGAAAAATTAAGGATTTTAACTGCGCCTTATAGCGCAAAAAATACGGTACTAAAAACAAGAACATATCCATCCATCCATTTTCTATACCTGTTTTATCTTTTTCAGAGTCACAGGGGTCTGCTGGAGCCTATTCCAGTTTATTACAGGCGAGAGGCAGTGATACAAGAACATATTTCAGGACAAAATAATAGGTATTCTACATGGTTATGAAACATCCCTAGGATATTGAATATAGAATATGTCATGTCGTTGGATTCTTGTTGGCCTGTTCATTTCGTCCTGGTCCTGTTACTGTTACTGTTACTGTTACTACTCCAGACATCTTCCAGTTTGTTGGTATCCTTCAGAATTCAATGTCTCATTAATGACTGCAAATGTTCTGGCCCAGATATAACAAAACTGGCCTAGACCATGGTACTACTATCTATTTTATAGATAGGGATGAAATTATATTATACACACACACACACACACACACACACACACACACACACACACACACACACACACACACACATACACTTGTTGGTCATTTCATGGGCCCTAGTACCAAACAAATCTTAAAAAAAAATAAAATACAGTCACCCTGAAATACTGCAGTATACTGTTCTAACACCATAACGTAATGTAAAATCCCATACTGTTGCATCACTACTCCCAACGGACCTGAAGTTTTCTCCAACCGTATCAATCTTTAAAGCCAGTTAGGTGTTCATAAAACACCTTCACTTTTTAAAACTTTTAATAAAACATAACTAAACCCTTTTCTTTTTGTATATTATTTATGTTTTTATGTGTCTTGTTTTGCATTCTTCTGCCATTCTCTCTTTTCTTCTTTTCACATTAAATTATTTTATAAATTACACTGGGATGCCTTTGTGTATGAAACATGCCATACAAACCTTGCCTGGCCTTGCAAGTTTTCTTTTTTCCCATTTGTGAAATATCTAAAATATAACCATTTCAGCCACAGAGAATTTGTAAGAAAATATCACTGTACCATTTATTTTGTAAATAAAAATAACAATAATCTTCAAAACGATTCCAAAAAAACCAAACAACAAATAAACTTCTGGTTGAAACCAGAGAGGATTTGACCATGTCTTTTTATTACGTCTGTGTGACAACCCAATAAAATGAGAAGCTAACACAAGCTAAAGCTAAAACAGTTTAGGGTTATTTAGGTGGAGAAATCAGTAAAAACAAAACCCCAAGCCACCACAAATAGATTGGATACCATAAAGATTGATTTGCTTCTGATTGTCATCTTAAATCTAAAAAAAAAACTGATTTGCAATGTAATGGGAGTCACAGATGAGAAAGAGCGTAATTTAGAAGTTTTCAAGCACGTAACAACAAGCCAAAGAGTGTGTTTTATTTTTGAATGAGACTGTTACATTGTTTAGCTTTTTTTTATATTTTTATGCTTTTAATTTGATTGGGTTTTGTTGTGTTCGAGACAAAGCCAACAATAAAAAAAATGAAAAAACAATAAAGAGCAAATATCTAGACCTTCTTTTAACATATCTCCAAGGCCATAAAACATACTTTTCTTTTTCTCCTGTGTGGGTTCCCGGTGTGTTTACCACCCATTTTACGACCTGCTCCTGTTCATGACATCAGGAGAACAGCACACTCAGACTGTAATTAATGCGAAACAGAGACATAGCATTGACACCTCTTACCAAAAAACTCCACTTTCCTGTCAATATAAGAAAAACATGCCCAACACCCCATCTTTAATTGAAAAGCTTTTTCCCCAAAATGATTTCAGTCACATTCATGAATTATTGAAATCATTGAAAGGCTGATACTGGCAAAAGAAAAAAAAAGAGAGAGTAAAATGGCAGTTGCCATCATCTGAAAGCATCACTTTTCTTTCTGCCATGAAGAAACAAAATACCCCTTTTAATTAATATGACATATTGTGGCACACCATTTTCCATTACGCTATGAAACAAAAGGAAAATGTCTCCAGCTGAAACCAATCCAACTTTTCTGCCTCTGCGACCAAAGATAGTTTCAGTGTCACATAACGGATTAAATGGAAGCACCCGGGATTCATATTTCACCCTTTTTTTTTCTTCCATTCATATCCTATTTTCTGTCTCGTGGGTGCAATCAGTTCAGTTTTATTTTCATAACCTTCCACTTGATCCACTGAACTGCATCCTGGAGGAGCAGTTGTTATTTACACGGACGGAGTTGGGTGATGCATCTTTGAGCACTTGCAGGTGACCTCGAAAGATTTCAGTTTAAAGATGTGTGACTCTGCTGCTTAATCTTGCAGGACATTAGCACATTTTACAGTTCTCTCGTCAGTCATGGCGGTGGAGAAAAAGTTTAAACCCAATATCGGTTTATAGTTTTCATTTTTTGATGAACTACTACTCTGTTTATTGCTATTACAGCTACAGCGTTTCTATAACTGCTGATTACAACTGGTATTTAAATAAGACATGAAGACAATTAGTAGGTCATTTCAACGTTCCTCTCTCAAAACGGCTGTACTGTTGTAACTCGTCTCCTCAGACATCTATGGACTGTTGTTAGCTGAAGCGGGGGCGCTGCACGATGATAAACTTCAACGTGTCACAACTTTCTTCAGATATGTTATGAAAAAAAATCTCCTCAAGATAGTGCCTTGAATTTTAAAACATTTAATGTATTTTCTATGTTTTATGATCAATAAAATATGGGTTCATGAGATCCCAGCTTGTTGACAGTTTGCTTTTTTTTTTACCAGTGGATGAAACTGTGATCTCCTAGCTAAAATCAGAGGTTAAATTAGGGAAAAACAAACAAACACACACACACACACACACACGTACGTACACACACACACGAACAAGGCCTGCATGTGTGCCCTCAAAACGTAGCAGTATTGATACATGACCCAAGGTTTGGTTGGGTCATGTATCAATACTGTCAAAAAAAAAAAAGTGATAGGCTTTATGTGTCTGATTGGGGAGATAGCTTATGGCATAACCGCTTGGCACTTATAAAATCACCATCCAAGACTTCTTATAAAAGAAAATCAATATAAAGCATTAAACGGAATTATGAGCAATGATGTAATCTATATTTATACATTTTATAACTATATATACATACTGACCTAACCAGTTAGCCACGGTGTGTTGATAAAAAGTGCATTGTGCATTATCCATTTAAGAAATTGATGGCTTAAGGAATAAATGGAAACTTTGATCTGTTCTTAGTAAAGAGTAGGGAGGGGGCGCAGCAATGATGACCTGATGGAAATATGGCAAACACGAAGCAGAGGACATCCCTCTGGTCATAGAACTTTAAGAAAAGCCAAGAAAATGTTTAGTCCCTATGAATGTCCTGTAGCTGAGCAGTGTCCCCCAGAAGTGTGAAACCTTTCTGTTGCTCTTTTTCTTGGTCTCCGAGGTATTTCCAAAGCAAAATGTTCAAAAAAGATTAAATGTGTAAAATGTTTTGGTTTTTTTTCTTCCTCAACATAAAAAAGTTTTTTTTTTACGTACTAAATTTTTGTGCTGATGTAGAATCTGTCCAATTGTCCCAGTTTCATCCACTGGTCTGAATGATTGATTCCCCTGCACTTCTTTGGAAGTCTCTCCATTGATTAAGGTGGGATTAGTAACTTGTGGTTTCCTTAAACTGATTGACTTTGGTTTGGTTTTGACAGATTTCAGAAGCAGATAGGATTCCTCGCACCAGTCCAGGAACCAATCCGATATGCTCCTCATCTGCATCAGGATATAATCCAGTGCTGTGACATCAGCATATGTAACAAAGGGCCTTGAGGAATTTCTAGAGCTTGAATTTGTATATAAGATTACCAGAAGACAAAACAGATCCCCGAGAGGAGTGATAACAAATTATCTTTGAGTTGTGACCCACTGGACTCAATATTCAAAGTTACTAATCCATAAACACATGGAGTTGTTATATAGTTAGAATTTAGATTATAATATTTTAGTTAAAAAGGTTGAATTCTATTTAATGCCAACGAAAAGCTAAAAAAAACGTTTTTTTTTGTTTTTCTTTCTTGAGGCAACTGCATGTCACTTCCTCTACCCCCTGGAGCCTCGGTAGTGAATTGCAGCGGATATATGGAAGTACTGTAAGTACGTAAATAGCCATATCTAACACATTTTTAGTGTTAAATTACCATTCACATGCTTTACACCTCTAGGCTCTTTCTCCAATAACAAATCACTTCATGCTGATCTACTTGTGATTTTCAAATTGAAGGGCACACCCCCCTCAGGCTTGACGGGGTGGGAGGGAGCTTGGTCAATAATATGTTGCAGGCCCAAATTATGTTTCAAGGTTGGACTCATTTTCAACTTGGACTCCCTTTGTAGTTGCATAAAACAAACTGCGTCTCCGTGGTGATTAGACAGAGTTGGATGTAGACTACCCACTGGTAGAATGTGTGTATTTTACCTCTCTTTTCCACTTTTTACCTCTGTGTGATCTGCTTTTTTGTTCCCTCTCTGAAAACTACACACAGATATGAGCTGAACATTGAGCATGAATTGAGGATAATGGTAACTAGTGTGGAGCACCATGCAAAGAGATGTACGACGCACTGATGTGCAGGATGGGAGGTTTCCAACCCAAACTTATCCAGCGCTTAAATACAAACTCACCATGTCCCGACCTGTTATCTCCCCTCTCATATTTAAGAGTCCTTTCCACATAGAACTGTTTTTTTTTTTTGCTGCACATTCACTTGTGCACGCTTTGAATGAGGTCAAACATGTACTGTAAAATACAGAAAAGAGTACAAACTGATCTGTTAAAGGAGCTTGAGGCAGGATTGAGGCAGGATTTATGATAAAAATTCGTAAACGTTTTAAGTTTTCTAGTAATAATGTCAGATGAAGCGTTCCAAACCAAAACGAATGAGCCCTCTAGTGCAGGAGTGTCCAAAGTCGGTCCTCGAGGGCCGGTGTCCTGCAGGTTTTAGATGTTTCCCTGCTTCAGCACACCGTGATAAAAGTAACTGTGTCATCAACAGAGTTATCCAGACCTTGATGGCAAGCTGGTAACGACCAGTAATTTGAATCAGGTGTGTTGAAGCAAGGAGACATCTAAAACATGCAGGACACCGGCCCTCGAGGACCGACTTTGGACACCCCTGCTCCAGTGTATCTCTCCGTTGCCTTGAACAGGCTGTGTGCTGCAAAATGTGCTGCAATTCGGGGGCTGAATTTCCCGCGCTGTCCTGTGGATGTGACGTCACATGACGCTGCATGAGCGTTCTTCCCATTCTCCAGTGCCGGCTTCACTGTTGGCTGCAGTACCCCCAACGGCCGTCATGGTGAAGGGTGGCGCTAGAGAGTTTCATTTCTTAAAAGGAGCCTCATGCTCCTTTAACGTATTTGGTAAAAGAAATTAACACACACATCAGCGAAGCGGCCGTGGTGAAATATGTTGGAAGCAACGAAAGTAATCAGACACGGTTATAGTTTTCATTTTTCATATTAAAAAAAAAATAAAACAAAAGCTATCCTGGTTTTGAGAAGCACTGATCTAAACAGTGTTTGAGCTCCCATGGAGCTTTGTCCTTTCATGTAAACAATCAGACAATTCAGTGTCTTCGCCTGTCAGACTCTGCTGCTGCAGAGCCACGCTGGCCATTAATGACAACATTAAAGTCCAAAAAACATGTTGTTGAAGCCAACTCTGAAACTTTGCATCCTAATCAGAATCTAAATTGAGAAGATATCAAAGACAAAAAGTTTCATTTCACGGAGATGTTACATGATGAAAATACTTAAATAAAAAAATGGTGGCTGCATAAAAGAGAAATCTGAGTGAGGAGAAAGTTGGTGTGTGCTGTGAGTGGAAAGCAGAACTGATGTGTTGTCAGAAGGACTAGTAACCTGGCTAAGGCTGATGATTAGAGCAGAACAGGAACACAAGAAGGAACAAGTCGGCGGTGGAGAAAGTATGCACCTCTGCCATGCACTGCATGGAGTTTTTTTTCTTCTTTTGTTTGTTCTGTTGTCAATTAAAGACGACAGCACTGCACCTGCATGCGGATGCCAGGCTGGCGCTACTGACCAGCGTTCACCTCGGCACTGGGCCCGCTGTCCAACCACCTCTTAATGAGGGGCTTTGCGTTGATAAACGGGACTGGTGCGTTTACTCAGAGCAATTAGGCTGAATCAGTCCTGTGGCGTTTAAGGACTCCTGCTTCTTTCCATCTCTTTAGGTCTTTCATGCCTTACTTGTTATGCTTTACACAAAAGTAAGACTGATGGGAAGACACGCAGATATGAGACTGCCAAGATTTAGACATGAGGTTATGGAAATGACTATAATCCTCAAAGAATGAACCACGTCTTCCTTGGTGGGAACATAAAAAAAAGAAAGAAAAGGTCTATTGTAAAATAGAGGACAAATCTTGGACTGGTGTATTGAAAGTTGTCTTTGAAGCCCCCAATTACAAGATTCAAAGCAGCTTTATTCGGATAAATCTTACAGCTGTTTAACATTTGTCTGTCTCCACAAAAAACAACTTTGGATCTTAAAGCCCAAACAAACATCGTAGGAGTGGATCAAATGAATTACAAAAGAATTTGACGGATGAGTTTCCTCTTAGATTTAGTTCAAGAGATCCAAACCATCTGGCTGAAGGGTTTGAGAGATGTGCAGACATTTTAAACGAGCTGTCCCATATCATGGCAAGGAAATTAAAATTCAGTTTAAAGTGTAGCTTTTGTCGTCAAACAGTCTGCCACCCACAGAGGGCTTTTGGGATTCCTTTCAGACTTACTTTAATTTAAAAAATGTTACTTACACGGTGCAAACGTGTGCAAGCCACAAAAACAGAGACATTCAAAATGGGCAGCATCCAGAATGTCAACTTTGACAAATAAGAGATGACATTCAGAAGAGATAAAGGTTGACAAATGCAACCGTACTGAGGTAAATTACTTTTAGATCTCCTACAGGCACAAGATTGTCTTGGAGTCCGTTCTTGTCACAAGGCAAATACATGAAGGAAGGCTCTGAGAAATAGCTCCACAGCTCTAAGATCTGGCTTCTCAAGAGGTTTGAGGACAGTGTGAGCACATGGTGAATTGAACAAACTCCCACTTCCATACACAGAGAGGATCTGCATAAAGTAACAGGAAATGTTTACAGCTAGAATGTCCTGGGTTTAATTCCTGCCAGGGACGCTGTGTGTGGGCGCTGAAGTGCGTGTTAGTTCCCCCATGACTTCAGTCCCCACACCCTGGGTGGGGTTGGAGAAAGGGCCTTTCTGTGTGGAGTTTGCATGTTCTCCTCGTGTTCCCTTATGTGTAAAATAAGGGATAAAATGGGGATAAAAATATTTAAGAAAAAAAAAGAACATTTTTTTTTAAGTCCGAAGTTACAGATTAAAAACTCATTGAATCATTGAATGGAAATTATTTTTTTACACTGACATAATGCCGGGGTCTGCATGAAGTCCGACATGTTAATGTTTGGTACAAATAATCCATCATATTCAAAGTCGTCGTCCACAACCTCAGAATTTGACAAATATTCAGACATGTTTCAAATAACTAACAGTAAACTAACAGTAGCGAACTCCAGCTGTACACAGAGCTGTGTCTGGGATGCGCGCACAGAGATGATGTCATGAGTTCAGAGGTCCGTTTTACAAACTGATTTATTTGTTACACACACAGCCCCGGATGTAGACAACAGGTCCTGGAAGCAGATCTAGTGATTCATAAAAGAAATGAACGAGTTTCGCGGCAATAATGTGTTATTTAGACGCTGCATCGTCTGTGTCCCGCTGTGCCCCGTTCGCTACCGTTATATGGAGAAGCGAAAAACCCCCAAAAAACCCCCTAATATCTTCCACAGGACTCCAAATGACACCAAACTTTTCTGGGTGAGTATACGACCATAAAAAATGCCAGAAATAAGGTCCAGGTTGTAAAAAAACAAACTTTCCCTTTAACAACATACCAAAAGTATTAGCTATATTCATTGAGATTCAATTGAATCTGAATTATTTTTTTAACACACTTCGTAACTTCAAGTAATAGTATGGAGTTTGTCACATAAGGGCTACTGTAGATTATTCTACATAAGAGCTCAAAATAAAACCCTCCCAGATTGTAGCAATTCGGATCTTTCACAGCTAGATAACAGTAATTATCACACATTGGACATTTATTTATTTAACGTGTCCTTCCAGTGGCCCATTAAAAGTCTAAAGAACACATTTTCTTTTTTCTCTTTTGTACATGGTGCAGCATCCTCTGCCGGTGGCGAAGAGCATTTCTGAATGCACAACACCGGAACCTGCAGCGTGGGAGTGAGAAGGGCAGGGTAACGGCCCGGGCAGGCGGGGGAGAGATTTGTCCGTCAAGACTCCTCTCCCTGGCCCTGCCCCTTCTCAACCTTTCCCCGACCCTGCACCTAACCTGGGACTTGCTGATTGGGCCGGAGCTTCGGGGGCTGCGTGCTGGCCTGCGGTCCCCACCCCCGGTCATCCTGTTGGGGGAGTTTTTACCTGCCATTGTTTATGTAATAATTGCTCGGGGTTTATGTTCTGGGTCTCTGGAAAGCGTCTGGAGACAACTTTTGTTGTATTAGACGCTATAAAATTGAATTAAAATTAAATTGAACATTAATACAAAAAAATGTCTCCACAGTGAAGAGAGATCATGACTATGATGATGGCCACGTAGCTTTTTGCTGTGCTCTCACCTCCTACGCTTTCCTCTCATTGGCCATGAAGCTTGATTGTTTGTCTTTATTAGGATAAAAATCACCTTGATATTTGCTCGAAAATAAAAGAGACATTTTTCAAAATTCATACCTGAAAATTATGTGGACCTTGACGATAATCAGTCATTGTCGGCATGCGCTGCTTTTGACAGAAGTAATTGGCATCACAGCACAGAACCCGGAGATGATCAGTTGACTCCTTTGTTGACATCTGAAAGTATGTTCAGTATCTGTGCTCTGAACTAACAAAAGCTACTGTAATGGGACGGCATCATACAATGTTGGCAGGGGACTGCACAGAGAATGAAGAATAAAACTGAGAAAGCAAAGGATGGACACATTTGTATTCTTTATGTTTGCTTAATGATAGTCACTTTTTTCCGTATTTTTTCCATTCTACTGGTAAAATGTGTTGGTGTAATTGCCATCACATGTGTGAGTAGAATATTGTTTCTGTATGATACCAGAACCTCTTGTCTTAGGAGAAAGTCCTGAGGTCCTAAACACTGAGTGGAGAATAAATTGAAATGGATGAGGAGTCTGTGACAGTTGAAGTTTTGAGAAAGTTTTTTTCTTTGCTGTCCTCTGTCCCACTGTCACATCACTCCATCTCCAACCTCCATCTGCCTCCATCTGCTCCATCTCCAGTCTCCTCCAGATATACACTTTCAATTATATAGATTCTCAGTGAGGTGATGTTCACTAGTGGCCATGATATTAATATATTAAAGTTGTTCAGGTATCTATTTATCGATTTATCTACCTGGTTATGGATTGAATTGACTATCATTTGGCATTTGCCAGTTTTGAGTGGGCAGGCGTTTGTTTCAGTACTGCATGCCAGTCACCAAGAAAATTTGTTCCCATTTTCTGATCCACAATTACGAACTTTGTGTGCTAAATATTATTTTCTCTTTCATTTGTAGACATCTACACTAGGGACCTTTCCAACCATTTATATCGTGTAAGAGTGAAAACACTTGGAAGCTAGTGAACTTACTTATAGGGACAGTGGAGCCAGATTTAAATGAAAGGGTGTCTGGAAAAAAGGGAAAACAAACAAAAAAGCAGCAGCATCTGACTGCATTTCAATGATATTTGTGACAAAGCTCAGTTCAAATTTTGTCTTTTCAGAAAAGGGTCAAAAGCAAACCAGTGAAATTGTTTATTCAAAGGTTTGATTGAAATGTTAACTGTCTCTTTTTACAAACCCCCATAAAAACCAAGGCTTTCATGAAAACATTGAAATTCTTACGGCACAAAAAACATTATTATTATTTAATATGTATCAATTCATCATAACATTTTTATAAAACATCTGTTTTGGCCAAAGCCAATAAAAAAAAAAAAGTAGCACAGAGGGATCACTGTTACGGAGCCATCTGCATCAGGAAGGGGTCTTGTACCTTACAGCTTACAGTGGTCATCAACCGCTTCTGCAAGCACTTCAACCATATTATTTCAACCGTCTGTCAGTTTTTCCTGAACGATTAGGATGCGTCACTTCAAACTGACATCTTTACAAACAACAGCAGACAATTTAAGCTCTGGTCCGACTCACTGTTTGAGGCTAGAGAGAATCTGTGGACGCCAGCCGAAGGACATCTTCGCCACATGAAAGCTTCTGCTGTCTGTGACATTTAAAACACCAGTGCTGATGTCACAGTAATTATTGGCGGTCACCAGGCATCATGAGCCAGATCTTCACTCAATCTGGTGAGGTGAGAGTTGATTTGCCTGAAACGTGCCATGTAGCTCTCCCTCAGCTGCCACAGCAATCGGCTCCTTATAACGGACATATGGTGCATATGCAGTCAGTTAAATAAAGCTGGTTTATGCATTTCACCATAATACATCAACAACAACGCAACTAGTCTGTCACTGTGGGGGGAAATATAAAACAGAGGCTGAGTAATTAAAGAGGAAAGAGCCCTTATGTCAGGTTAACCCTTTGAAGTCAAGTGTATGTGATAACTTTCTGAGACTTATGCGCGGCCTCCGTCAGTCGTTTATCGACTATGGATGCTTGCCAGTGCACTTTCTTGACCGTTTGTGGCTGTGTAGGCCTATACGTGAAGCACAGATCCGTCCACACAGATCACACTTGTATTCTTCTCACACTTTGCAATAGGCTTGGAGCGTGACGGCGTTGGCGTTTTGACGCTTGTTTCTGTGCAAGTCTGGTGTCATCCGCTACCATAGCCTCTTTCACTGTGTCTCTCCATGCCTCACGATTTGCTGCCAGCCTCTGCCATTCACTGTGGTTCGGTACTACAGTCAGATCCTTTTTGCAGACATCTTTATACCGGAGATTTGGCCTACCCAGCCTCCGCTTTCCGTTTTTCAGCTCACCAAAGAGTACATCCTTTGGGATACGGCCATCTGCCATACGTGAGACCAATTGTATGCAATAAAAAAACAAAAAATTGTTGTAATAAATAATAAATACCCTATGTGCATTGGCAAGAAAAAGTACAAGAACCCCTTGGATTTAACTGGTTTTTCAGGATGATTGAGAAAATACGATCTGATATTCATCTATTATCATCTACACAGAAACAATTTTTATTCACTAATTTTTCATGTCTTTATTGAATTCGCTCTTTCTTTCTCTGAAGGCAAAGGAAAGTGAACCCTATGAGTTAATAGCTTGCCGAACCTCCTTTCAGAGCGGCAATAACTTCAATCAAGCGCTTTCAGCACCAGGAGGAAAATTCCTCCTTCAATCAGGAGGAATTTTTGACCGTTCTTTTTCACAGAACTGCTTCAGAAAAAAAAACAAATTAATTGGTTGTACAGTGTGAATGGCTCTCTTGAGGTCATTTCAGGACTTCAAGAGAGCCATTTTCGGACACGCTCCCTGACACTGTGAAATAGGTTATTATGGTAAATTTGGGAATAATATTGGGGGTCAGTGACGACAAATGATCCAAGCAGGGAAGTAAGCCCAAATCAGTAAGTTCTAATAAGCGCTTCAATTTTAAAAATAATTATGAAAAAAAGGTTTTTGGAGTTTTTTTTGTAATAAGACTGTAGTTCTCAAGTTACCAAATATGGTATATAATATAAGTTACCAAATATATATATATGTAAAGTGTTAACTCCCTGCTCTTCTTTATACATACTCTTCTTGATCATTAATAAAAAAAAATAGTCTAGGCTTTTTTTTTCTTGTGCAAAAATAGCTTGATATTAGATCATTAGTGCCACGGCTGCGCCACAAGGCATTCCTCCTCCATAGCTATGCAATAGCTATGGAGGAGGAATGCCTCTGGCTGGGAGGCGCAGCCAGAGGCACTCTTATTATTGCTCAGGCTTATTATTTATTCTTCCGTATAAACTTCGGCGCGTAACTAGTCCCGCAGCTTTGAGAAAACGCGAAAAGTAAAAACGTAGAAACGTGCGCCTTAAGCGCGAATCGAGTGGTATGACTTTTATTAGCGATTGGTGTGCACGTTTTCGCGCAACGTGCAAAAACGTGTGCTTTTGGCGCCATCCGGCCACATTGGGAGAACTTTGGGGCTTCACCATTCGCACACCAAGTGCAAAAACATTTCCAAATTTCCAAACTAATGGGGAGATTTTCCCATGTATGTGTGTGGCGCGGAATGTCGCTTTGGGTGGGAGGAGGTAAAAAAAAGCCAAAATTCACCTTTTTTCTGAGTCACCTAACTTTCTCATACTTGCACGTAGAAATGTCATTCAAACTTCCAAACGGAGGAAAACTCTTCTCTCTCCAAACCCTGTTTTTTCCTAAGATGTACACTTTTCAAGATGTGAGCACTCAAGCGAGGACTGGAAATAACTTTTTTGTCAAATCTAGAGTGCAGGTGTCATTTGCTAGAGTGCGAGAAACAGTAAAAAAAATAACCTGAATTTTTATTTGTATCTCGAGCTCACGGCCAAACCGTAAAAGGCATACAAATAATTTTTGGTCAGAATGTAGAAATTGGTGTTGGGATTCATAAAATGTGACTTTGACAGTCGGGGTATGAACAAAATTTAAACGGTGGGGGGGCTAAAGCGGCGCAAATACCTGTGTCCGTCCCCATTGGCTGTAATGTAATCAAAAGTTTTCTTCAAAAGAATCTCACTCTGTCTTCGCACTGACCTTACTCACTTATTTTAAGAAATATCTGAATAAAATTAAGATTGTCAGAATCTGCTGGGTTCTGTGTTCTCACGGTGTTTTTGGTTTTCTGCTAGGAGCTACGGTTTTCTCACAAATCGGAGTTATTTGAGACCTTGTCAGAAGCCAAATTCTGGGTTTTTCTCACAGCCAAACCAGAAGGTTCTGAAGAGAGGTTCTTGTTGCTGTAGCAACCAGAAGTCAGCTGCTGAGTCATGCGGTGCGTCCGAAATGCCATACTAAAAAGTATATACTAAAAAGTATACTTAAATTTGGCACACTTTTGAGTAAATATCCGTAGTGTGCATTAATTCGGACGTACTATTAAGAGTGCACACGTCACTTCCTGCCGTAGGGAGGGGGGGAGTTGTTACCATGGTAACCTGTCACAGCAGCAGTAGCAGCACCGCTCCGCTCTTTCCTGTTTATTCTGGCCGAAACAAGATGAGATTATATAATATTATCATATACGAATATTATAATATTAATATTATATAATAATATTATTATACTTAATATTATACTTATGACATATACGTATCACTTAGCAACCAAACGCCGCTGCATTGCATTGTGGGAAGTTTCTGCTCGGCTAGTGTCCATCAATCCACACTAAAAAAATGATCCGGAATGAGTATCGATAGAGCATACTATTGAGTACGTTCTAATGTTTTTGGACGCACTAAAAAATATTGCACATTAATTTGCATACTCATTAGGGTGGAAGTGTGGGATTTCGGACGCAGCGATTGCCTCAGCCAGAACTGGTCACATGACTCAGTCACTAAAAGCCTTCATATACTTTAACCTGTAAAATGGAGACGCCTCAAAGAATTCTGTGAAATCTGACCCCTGACCTTTGACCTTAGCCGACCCCCAGTCCTGCAGCCTCAGCTGGGAACCGGTTCCTGGTATATATATATATATATATATATATATATATATATATATATATATATATATATATATATATATATATATATATATATATTATATATGTTAAATACCCCCCCTTACACACACACACACACACACACACACACAGTAAATAACCCAGAATAAATGCTATAACTTTTGAATGGTTTGACATACAGAATCGTGGGTGGTGTCATTGGACTCGGTTTTGAGTCCTTGACTATAATTGGTGCAAATTATCCCCGCCCCTTTTTCTGATTAGTCGATCCCAATTTTCTGCAATAACTTTTGAATGGTTTGACATAGAGAGTCGTGGGTGGTGTCATCGGACTCGGTATTGAGTCCTTGACCTCCATTGGTGCAAATTAGCCCCACCCCTTCTTCTGATTGGTCGATATGTGATAGTCCAATAACTTTTGAATGGTTTGACATAGAGAGTCGTGGGTGGTGTGATCGGACTCTGTATTGAGTCCTTGACCATGATTGGTGCAAATTAGCCCCGCCCCTTCTTCTGATTGGTCGATCCATATTTTCTGCAATAACCTTTGAACGGTTTGACATAGAGATTCGTAGATGGTGTCATCGGACTCGGTATTGAGTCCTTGACCATTATTGGTGAAAATTAGCCCCGCCCCTTCCTCTGATTGGTCGATATGTGATAGTCCATTAACTTTTGACTCGTTTGACATAGAGAGTCATGGGTGGTGTCATTAGACTCTGTATTGAGTCCTTGAGCATTATTGGTGCAAATTAGCCCCGCCCCTTCTTCTGATTGGTCAATATGTGATAGTCCAATAACTTTTGACTGTTTTGCCATAGAGTCGTTGGTGGTGTCATTGGACTCGGTATTAAGTCCTTGACCTTCATTGGTGCAAATTAGCCCTGCCCCTTCTTCTGATTGGTCGATATGTGATAGTTCCATTTTTTCTGCAATAACTTTTGAATGGTTTGATATAGGAAATGTCATCAAAATCGCAATCATCCGGCAGTAGTCCCGTGGCACTTCAAAATTTCCAGGAAATTTTGTGTTTAGTTTTAATTTTCTTTTGCATTTTCAGGAAGTTAATGTGACTACTTCTTTATGTCTGATATATTCAGGTTAATTCAAATATCTTAACAAGTTATCAATATTATAATCATACAAGGTTAACTGCATTCATAGACGGTGGACAAATGGACAACTTGATGCACAAAAGAGGGAAATCAATCCGGTGTCCTTGCTCTTCCATTTCATTTCTATTTCCTCTGAGATGCATAGACGAAACCGGCACCTCTCTGAGCTTACAGAAAAAGGACAGGGACATGGCTGAGGATGAATTTTATAAAGTAATTACTCCTTATCTGCAGGCACTTGCCACACACTGAGTATCGGATGCAGTTCTCTCTTACTCTATTACATTACCCTTGTAAACATATAGGAAGAATGACCAAATACATGTATGTAAGAAAGCAGTTTAGGCATGGTCGTTCTTCAATGAAAACTCAATGTGGACCAAAGGAGCATGGTCATTTGGTGCACAGCTGCTTAACAATTTGAATACAAACTACAAAACTGAAAAGGGAAGCTTACAAGTAAGTCCCCTCTTTTAAGACAGTCGACCATCAGATAATGTAAGTCTCCCTTCGGGAGGTGGAATGAAAGCGAATATAAATCTGCAGCAGCCCAGCACTCACCACTGCCTTCCACAGTGTGGGGGCGTGCAGGTCAAGCCTCCATCATGAAGACCAGTGCAACATACTGCCATTGTATCGGCAAGCTGGGCTTGTCTTTTCTCGCTCCGGGCTTCATGACACAAGCATTGACCTGGACGCATATCAGTGGGTGGAAGAACATCAATGCTTCATCTGATGTAGGTGCCCAAGGTTTTATGTGTGCACCAATTACAACTCTGTATTGACTAATGTTTGATCTAGTGTGCTCCAAAGAAATAAGCCAAGTGTGACTGTGTTATTTATAAAAGCCCTGCTGCACATTCCCTTTTGATTTGGTGGGGCCCAGGCATTTCTTTATTGTATCAGCATAAACTAAAACTGAACTGAATGCTTGAATTTACACCCAAATAGGAAAATTATCCCTAAAAAGGAAATTATATATCCGGGTTTTCACCCAAAGAGAGCTGGGTGAAAGAACCGTAAACAGAAATAAGTAGGTACAGAAATTGGATGGATGTTGAAAATAAAAATAAATAAAATTAGTCATTCAACTGATGGAAAGTAGGAAGTATAGCTGCGAAAGCAACATGATTGGCATGAATGCATTAGGGTGTAGTGTTAGAAGATAGGCAACATTGCCTGAGTTAAGATGTCACAGGCCAATCAGTAAATACAAACAACTGAACTCTACAGATAACATGGAGGGAGTGTTTGTCCATACTGTTAAATGACACATTTAATTTGAGCTGAAAACAGACTGCCACCCACTTCAGACAGAAAACGTGCGAAACAAGTGTCCAATTACTGTGTCCGCTATGTCAGCAGGATGACAACCAATGAGGGTGTGAACTGTTGTTATGAGTGCACCATTCGGGTACTTGTGCTGTACTCTCCAACAACAGATTTGTTACTGTGAACACGCTTATGCACTCAAGGAGTACGAGACAAGTGTGTGATTTGGAACATGGCCATAGCATTTAATCCTCAACCATCTCAATTTGTCTTCATTATTGCTTCAAGCTCTTCCATTTTAAGTTCCAGGGATATCAAACTGTTCATTACAGTAGAAAAATGTAATAATTTAAAATATCTCCTCACTCTCCTTTACTCCTGCCCTACTTCCTCACCATTTCTTTTATGACCTGCCTGGATTAATAGTATTTTTCTCAGCATTGTTTAGGTTTTGGAAAGCTCAGTTCGCACCTCTTAAATAAGTTCACATGGTTACACATCACAGGAGATGATGGAAAGTGCTAACATTTCCAATAGAAAACACATTTCAATTCAATTTAAGTTATATAGCGTCTATTACGACAGAAGTTGTCTCTAGGTGCTTTCCAGAGACCCAGAACATGACCCGCGAGCAATTATTAAATAAACAACATAAACACTGGCAGGTAAAAACTCCCCTAGTGGGAGAAAAACCTTATGCCAAACTTTGGCAAGGAAAAACGCCCCATTAGGAGGGAAGAAACCTTGAGCAGGACATGGCTCATAAGGGGGGACCCTCCTGCCGGATAGAAGCTGGGCAGAGCAGGAAAAGGGAGAACAGACAGAGAGAATGAAGAACAGAGAGAGGAGAGACACAGACACAATGGCTAACTGCTGCACTACAAGGATGACTATATAAACGGATGTAGACAGCAGACACTGAGGTAGTCAGAGGGCGGGACTGCAGGTCAGGAGGTCAGCAGGCATCAACTAGACATCCATAGAGACAGGTGGAAGCAAGCAGTGGGATGATAAGAGGGGGGGACTGCAGGTCAGCATGCAGCTCCTGAAGCTCTGGCCTGCAAACATGCACAAAAGAGAAAACGAAAGGGCAGACCAGCACAACAAACTCCCATCATCATCATCGGCCGTCACTCGTAGTCAAGTATGACTGTCCTCCCTCTTGGTCCTTGTGGGTCTTCAGGTGGGTGAAGAGGCCGATTCTGGACCCGATTATTCTTGGGCAGTGTGGACAGGGGAATGTAGTGGTGGTGGCTTTGGGTTGGGCCTGCTTGGCCAATGTTCTCTCCTTTCTGAGTCTGCACTTCTTGTGTGCAGCATGGGAGAGGTCAGCGTTGTATTGCACGGCACCCTCACTGACAAGATTTCTCGAGGCGACTCTGTCCTTTGGCGTGTGTTTCCAGGTCTTTAGATCTATGTGGCACTCCTTCAGGTTGGTTTTAATGTTGTCCTTATACCCGTTTCCCCTTTAACAAGCTGCGAATACAGAACTTGTTTTGGGAGGCGAGTGTCAGGCATGCGGATAACGTGGCCAGTCTATCTGAGCTGGTTTTGGGCGATGGTGGCGGTGATGGTAGGGATTTCAGCCTCTTCCAAGACTGGTGTTGGTGCGTCGATCCTCCCAACCAACCCTGAGGATTTTTGGGCTTGCATACCTCTGACCAAGGATACGATGTCGAGTGTGATGCTTGTGACAGCCAGCCTGAAGTCCTGGTGGACATCAAGTCTGTTGCATGCTTTTGTTTTTATTGTTACAAGGCTGTCTCGGACAGGTATGTAATGCTAAATGGTAGAATAACATCGACAAAATGGGTCTTAATCTCCTCCCGGAGCAGGTTCATGTGTCGGATAAACTCAGTGCGTAAAGACGCATGCACAGTGCCGCCAGACTGCTTCAGCAGCAGTGAAAAATGTCCCCTTTTGACATTTTTTTGACTCTGTGCTCCACTTTGCGCGATTCAGGCCCCTGCATCCGCTTGTTCTATTACAGTTCTCAAATATAATCGATGGTGGCATGTCGGTTTATAAGAATCTTTTTGCCCAGAAGAAAAAAAGAGGGACAACAACGACCCATAACTATGTTCTTCTCTGGAAAAATCACACCTGCACCGTGGGTTTTAGAAGAAAAAGACACTACAGAGCGAATCAGGATGCAGCAGCATCAGAAGAGCAGTGAAATACACGCGAGTCACAATTTGTCCTACTGTACTTATTGTATCGTTTTTCACAATCATTTTTCATTTTCTCCCGTTCAAATCCAATTAGTTGGGTTGCGGTGGGGCGGTGCTGATCTCCGCAATTTGAAGCCTTGTATAATAATTGTAAAAAAAAAAAAAGGTTGCTACTTCACGGATTTCACCTTTATTTATTTAACATGCGCAAATATAATTTTTACAACTGCATATCCTCCAGTAATAATCAATGATAACCATTTATAGTACATCTTATTTTAAAAGGGGATTTTTCTGAACTTCTCAGTGTTGTGACTGAAGAGTGTGTTGCCAAAGCTTTGTTACAAGTCAGTGGTTTTGGGACTATTAAATAATGTTCTTAAAGTCAGTAAGTTCTTTAGTGTACAATGCCCCTTTGTTTGTCTAGCCTCCAATTTAAGAATGGATGTAGAGTGTGTTATTAGGTCTTGGAGGTTCATGGGTAAAGCATTCGAAAGAAAAAGGCTGCGTTATGCTAACCTAGCAGCTCATGCTGAGGCGCGGGGATGGAACGTAAAGGTGTGGCCAGTGGAGGTTGGCTGCCGAGGCTTTGTAGCCAGGTCCACCACACGGTTCCTAAAGGAAGTTGGGATCAGAGGACAGGCCCAGCGGAAGGCAATAAAAGAACTTGCCAAAGCAGCCGAACGGAGCAGTCACTGGCTGTGGCTGAAATGGAGGGATGCAACGTGGGCTGGCTGATGACCACGGGTTGCCACCATATGACACACACCCAGGTCTGATCAGCCTGTGGCAGGCCAACCTTGGAAGAGGGTGTATTGTGTTAAGAGGCCGAAACACCTGATGAAGACAAGGCACACAACTGATGACGTGTAGATTTGGTGGTGCCCCGCGATCCTGTCCAAACTCCACCCCACAGTCATGTCCGATAGGAGTTATCGTGCTGATATATTTTAGGGATATTAACAGCTAGTCCTATCTAGAATCCTTAGGTCTTGGAGGTTCATGGGTAAACACATCAGTATGAGTTGTAAATCTGCAGGAGTTAGTCAATAAAGAACCAGGGGCCTCATGTACAAAGAGTGCGGCGCACAAAAAACGTGCGTACGCCACTTTCTACGCTTACGGTCGAATGTTCAAAAAGTGATTTGAACATGGAAAGTTGCGGTCTTTCACGCACACATCATGTCTGGCATATGCACTTTTCTGAGGTTTTGTCCATTGGCGACACTCACTGGGGATGCAATAAAGTCCAGAATATGAGGAAACGTGACGTCAAAAATAAATTCACGACCACACGTGAAGGACACGACAATCCCCACAGTCCTCTCACAATTAACCACACGATCTGAACTACTGGCGAGTAGTCAAGATAAAAGCCAGATCCTCAAACATCCCATAATTGTGTCTGAACAGACAAACATTAAAACACAATTTGCAGTGAAGAACCGGTTCTGTAAAGTTGTCTTTTTCAAATAAAACTAACATGTCACTGAAAGGTTGGTTGGTACGAACTGATGTGACTCAGCAATATATAAATAATGTTTTTATTGAATGTTTAGGCAACTCTGACATGGAGTCGGCTGCAGGTGCTGCAGGATCCAGAAAGAGTTTCTCCGGTGATGGACCGGGATCTAGACCTAGAGACCTAGATCTAGAGTTACAGCAACTTTGTTCTTTATTTATCACGTTTGCACCTCGATAATCACGTTGGCACATGTTGTCTTTATTTCTGCAGCGGAGGAATCAGATCGTGATGCTTCATGTTTTCAATATAAGTTTATGATGTTCACATTGTTATACTTGTATGAGAGTGGTGATCGCGGACATCCACAATGTATAAAGGCTGAGTTATGGTTCTGCGTCAAAACGTCGCCGTGCCTACGGCGTGTGGTACGCGTCGACGCAGACCACGCGCCGTCACTGACGCCGTCACTG
The DNA here is from genome assembly GCF_033807715.1 of Cololabis saira. Classification (NCBI taxonomy): domain Eukaryota; kingdom Metazoa; phylum Chordata; class Actinopteri; order Beloniformes; family Belonidae; genus Cololabis; species Cololabis saira. The sequence goes on from NC_084605.1 coordinate 39,129,986, forward strand.
ACGTGCACCTCCCGAAAATTGTAATTACGCATCAAGGCGACGCAACCCAAACGCAGACCGAGAGGGCTGCTATTGGTTCACTTGGAAGCAACGCATTTCCGGTTTCCGATTTGAAGCAGTTGTGAACTTTCAGGGCTCTTTTCTCCGTGTATGTGTGATTTTCTTTGTTTTGTTTTTTTTGCACAATAGTTGTCCTTATCTCTTTGATTCACTGTGACCGGAAAAGGTCAAATAACCCATTCAGGAAAAGATCGCGAACTAGCGGTCACGGGGGGCACTGCACCACAGAGAAATGGAGGGACGGAGTCCGAAGGTTCACGACGGTGTCACGGTGACGGCGTGTGCTCTGCGTTGGTTTGACGCAGAACCATAATTCAGGCTTAAGACTCATTACACATGTACATTGGTCTTAATCCGTTAGTATATAATACGCGTGACAATAAAACGGAACGAGGAGCCGTTTTTCATCTACCAACTTAAGTTCTGGTGTCGGTTATTAAAATACAAACAAGAAAAGCAGAGTGTAATGATGCACTAACGCTGCCCATAAACATTCACAAACCCTTACGATCATAATAAAACTACAACTCTTCACGGAACGCAACACAAAGCAAAGAACAACAATATCCATAATGCAATGCAGCTTAAATCAGAAGAAATGCCACTAAATAAGTTATTTTTCCAGCCTCAACTTCTGACAGGACTGTTTCCAGCTCACAGCCGATGTTTTTTTTATTTGTTTTACTTGTTTTTGCAAGTTCCTTGGTAGGATGAGCGGTTTTTAATGGATAATTATCCTCATTATCATATTCAAATGAATCTACTTAAGGGAGGAGACAGGCAGTACGTGCACATGCAGCGATTCAAGGTGGTTGGAGATCTGATCAGATAATGACATGCAGAAGATTGGATCAACTTGTCTGATTACACATGCTGTTCTGAGATCAGACTGAATCAGATTGAATAAACCACTGTAACCAGAGCATGGCTGACTCCGTGACGCTAGGTGGCGCTGTACCCGAGGTAACCATGGTAACCATTTCAACAAAGAGCCACTTCCGGTTGACCTCCGCTTAACAACAAGGAAAGGAGAAAGTGCATTCTAAGGGCCAATCCCAATTCTCCTTCACTCGCCCTTCTTTTCTCCACTCGCACTTCTTTTCTTCCCTAACCCCTAAAAAAGAAGGGGGAGATTTTAGGGCACTTGAGATCTAGGGCACTTGGCCCAGGTGCCTGTCCCATTTCTCCTACTCCCCCTCGTTTTCATCCCTAACCTGATCAGGAAGCAGAGAGCCAAAAGCTGTTTTAACTTCAGCTGTAGCGCTGTTAATATGGCACTTTATTAAGTTTTAATATTTTTTCAGGTATAAAGGTAACCTTAAGATCCGCAACCGGGGCTCAGTTTATCCAAATAACGCCTGTTAAGAAATTTGACCCGATGTTTTCGGAGATGAGAAGAGCCGCCGCCCCCGGGGAGCAGCAGCAGCTCACAGCCCGAGAAGAGACGTGTCCGCCGGGTCAAGCTGCTGCGTCAGCCCCGGGAGAGAAACTCTCTCCAGGGACGCAGCTCTGTTGAGAATCACGCCGGCTGAAATAAATCATTTAGAAAGATGTTGGTTTAATAGATGAAATCTAACAGTTGTAGCTACGCCTGTTAAGAAATTTGCTCCGAAATTTAGAGATTTCTGTCTGCCGGCTCCGGAGTTTCATAAACTTCCGAGGCACCGCACGGCACGGAACGTGACTCTGACAGCGAGGAATTCGGACTGGCACAGCTGATTTAGCGGAGCTCTTTAATGCAGAAACAGAGGATGAGACTTAATGGGTTTGATTAATGTAAAAACTGAAATAAAGTAGCCTACAATCAAACAAAGTTTTGCTCCCGCTGTATTTTTAAATACGCACACTCCTGTGCTTGTGTGTGTGTGTGTTCTTGTGTGTGTGCCGTTTCGGTCGGTGCGCCGTGTGTGTTTTAAATACAGAAATATGACACATAAGACTGAGGCTATGCCTTTTCACACGGCGCCCGTATGGTCGCGAAAATACAGTATTTATATATGAAATGTCAGAATAGGAAATATTTTGACGACACCCCTGAAGCAGTCACACAACACCCCAGGGAGCTACTACTGAGCAGCGTTGCGGTGTCTCCTTTCACTTCCGGGTGAATCCCCTCCCCCGGGGGAAAACCCCACCCGGGGGAAATTCTCGAGCATGTGCAGACTGTAATATCTATGTCCCCGTACACATGGCATTAACAAGGCGGTTACGACTGGCTTATCTAGGTGCTGCAAGCGGGTTGATGAATCCAGTCTGATCAGATTACTTGACTGACTTAAGGTGTTCACATGCAGTTTAAAAGTCAGTACGATGTGTGCAAATGATCTCCAACCAGCTTGAATCGCTGCATGTGCACGTACTGAGGGTGTTGTTCTCCTGCATGTGCGCTCAATTCCACGTTGATTGTGATGTTCAAAGAAATGTGCGTGGATTTGTTTTGTGACATGTAACGTTTGCCTGACTCAACTGATACATATGTATGAGTATTTTGTTGTGTTTTGTTGTTTATATCTTCTGTGTTTTATTTATCTTCTGTGTTGTATTAATCTTCTCCTAACGGTTATTAATTTTCCGCCAGCTGATTAGCAGTGTTGTAGTTTACCGTTGCCAAAGCAACCAGGCAGCACACAGGCTGTAATACGTCATATGTAAACAGAGAGGATACATGGGAGAGATTATATTATTGATGTAATTGTTGTGTGACTAAAGGCATAATGGAATAATAAAAATAAAAAATAAAAATTGTAGATAATATAAATATAGAATACTTTCATTACCCTTATATAGAATAGATCATTTTTAATAGCCTATGTTTATTCATAACCACCTATTTTATGTTTATTGTGATTCTATTAGCCTATTGATTTTAAATGGAAATATTTAGTGATTGTATTGTTATTACCGTATTTTGAAATATTGAGATTTTTACATAATACTGTGATTTTGATATTATATTGTTATTGTTTATATTGTCATTTGTATTGGTCCAAATAAGTTCAGTTGGCAGTTAACACCGGGACCAGTAAAAGCCACTGACGATCAGCCGACTCACATTTCCGTTTTTATTTATTCTTTCAGAATAAACGATTTTCTAAAATATGTCACCCTATGAGTCAGCTTGCACTCTGTGGGCGTAACATACCTGTATTTTTGGCGAGCCAGCCCAGGAGTGCCCCAGTCCAGCAGCGGTAGTGGTAGCACTCCAGTGAGACAACCCAGAACCTTCTGACCACCATCAACTCCACCACCAACCGTAAAATCACATCAACGGTATAATAACAGCACAGGTATGGAGTCTTTACTGACTGAAGTCACTGCCATCCTGTACCAGTTGGACTACGGACTCATCTTAAAAGTATGTGAGTACACAAAATGTGCTATGCCTGTTGAGGGTGGGTTCTCCAGCAAACTGGAGGAGATGGGAGAAAAGGAAGGTGATGAAGAATGTGTGTATATGTACCTGGAAGGCCTACTCTCATACATGGAAGAGATGAGAGAGGTGAGTAGAGGGCCAAGCAACACTGCACCTGATCAAAGCCACCCTTTCAGCCCCAAGCACCAGGATGCCCGTCAGCATATGAGCATCAGCTGAATGACCGGTTTTCATCCCTCAGCCACCATCCAACCGAGGAGGTAAGAAACAGCGCCCCTTCATCACACACATGTGCTTAAAGTCATGCTCCGGAGGGAATTTAAGATCATGGGACAGATAGGGGAAGGAGGACAAAAAGACAAGCTGTCCTACACCAGTCTAGTCCACCAGATCGAAGCAGGCCTCCGGAAAGGACATTCAGAGAAGGAAGTGATAGAGACAGTAATACGAGCAGTCAGCCCAGGTCTCCACCTCAGAGATATGCTGGAAATCAAGAGCAATTTAACTCTCTCCACTCTTAAAACCATCCTGAAGGGGCACTACAAGGAAGAGAGCACCTCTGACATCTACCACAAGCTGGTTAACACCTCACAGGAGCCCAAGGAGTCTGCTCAGACCTTTCTGTTCCGTGCCATCGAGCTGAAAGACAGGCTACTGTGGAGGTCAAATGACGGAGAGGCAGATGACTACTACGACCCAGAATTAGTGCAGAGAAAGTTTCTCTGGGCGGTTGAGACAGGTCTTCTCAGTGACTCGATAAAATTCCAGGTGAGGCCCTTCCTGAGTGACATCAAGGTGAGAGATGAGACACTAATTGATAAGATGAGTGAGGCTGCCAGTCTGGAGGGAGAGAGGCAGGAGAAGCTGAGGAAATCTACCAATGGTAGGGAAGCTCGTATGTGTGAGATATAGGCAGAAGTTCCCAGTACAGCTCCACCAGCACTGAAATGCCCCGCCCCAGTGACAGCCAGGGGCGCAGCTTGTGAACAGGCAAGGCAGGCAACTGCTTGGGGCCCCGAGTTGTTGGGGGGCCCATGAGACCCAAAAAAAAAAAAAAAAAAAAACTTTTTTTTTGTTGTTTTTTTTAAATAATTACTTTTATTACAAAAGTGTTTCCTATCAGGGGTTTTGAGGACTAAAAAAGTATTGAAGGCTGTTTTTACTGTACAGATCTCAAAATGTGGTTACCGCAATGACCACATCCTCCTCCTTAAACAAACATAGGGCATTTATCAATGACATCTCAGTAGCCAGTAAGAAACCTCCCTTAAGGGGCCCCACGTTGTCATTCCCATGATCACGGCCATCCACCTGTACGCAGTGTCAAAAAAAAAAAAACTACACAGACCCTAGAATGGCCTCTGGTGACAGCAAAGGAGTCACAGCCTCAGCCAAAGAAAGCTCAGGCGCAGGACTCTGCCACCCATCTAATGTTGGAGCAGCTCAAGGCTGAGGTTTATGAGATGAGGCAAGTGTTCCTGGCAGCCATAGAAGCCACCAACCAGCACTCACAGAGACCACCAACCTCTCGCCAAGCCACCTACTAGCCAATCACCTACCAGCCGGTAACGAGAGTGAGGCCAGAGACCAGGCAGAGACCCAGGGGTTACACAGCATGTCAGCAGGCGCATAGAGGAGATCACTGGGACCACTGTTTCTGCTGCGGGGAGTCTGGCCATGTCTCCCGCGGGTGTAGGAGGCCAAGGCAGATGGGAAACGGGAATGGGCTGCTGAGAGGGGACCACCAGTAGCTCCAGACCCCAGGTCCCACCATCAACCTGTAAGAGACAGAGAGACGGTGCCAAGAGACACAGAGAACATACAAAAGAAAAAGCTACTGACGATCAGCCAACTCACATTTCCGTTTTTTTATTTATTCTTTCAGAATAAATGATTTCCTAAAATATGTCACCCTATGAGTCAGCTTGCACTCTGTGGGCGTAACATACGCAACAATGCCACGCACAGATTCACGTTGAAATCCACGCACTCTTTGTACATGAGGCCCCAGGTTACTTCTTCAACTTGACTCTTGGATCAATCATTCAAGTCTGCCGTGACCACAACAAACAAAGTTCTATTCACCTCCATTGTATTGATGTGGTATCAAAAATGACCAATACCAGGTTGTTTACTGACCGATAATGAGCATTCATTTTGGGGGGCACTTTGGGTGAATCAAAGCTGAAAGTGAAATGCTTATGTTGCTCTGAATTTGATCGGTTTTGTCTTCTGAGTGTGGGAAAAAAGGGAGGATACATGAATAAACCTCCGGTGCATGAGTCAGAGGCTGCTGAATGATCATATCCATAGCATTTGGGAATTCTAGCAGAAATGGGGCAGCTGAGTCAGTGAGATATTTGAACTGATATGGTTGGCAACCAGCAAGTACACTGTTTTTTTCCTGTTTGTTCTGTTCATTTATTTCTTAAATGCATTCCAGTTTACTCTTTATATTTTGCATTATAAATCTACTTTTCTGTTTGCATTGCTCGCCTTGATTTACCAAGGTTGGCGCAGTTATCTTTAGCATAATTTTCTTCTATTTGACCATACATCTGGATCTCTGGAAAGCGTCTAGAGACAACATCTGTTGTATTAGACGCTATATAAATAAAATTGAATTGAATTGAAACATCTCACTAACATCTCTGCTCCTCTTTGTCTGCATTTCCTTTTTTTTTATTATTATTTTTTTTATTATTATAATTTTTTATTTTTTATTTTTTTTACCTTGTATGCACACATATTAATGGTTGATATCATGCCGGTAAAAACCTAAGGCATATGTGCATTATTACTATATTTCGTATATATATACATATATATATATATATATATATATATATATATATATATATATATATATATATATATATATATATATATATATATATATAGTATATACGCATACATACGCATACACATACATACACATACATACATTTTTTTTTCTACACTTTGTCTGCATTTCCAACAGTCTCTCTCACTGACTGCTATTGGATTTTTTTTTACTCATCTCCATTTGCGAAGATGCCTATGATTAAAAATCCTTGCAGAAATCAGACTGTCCATCACAGTTTTTTTCCCCCCTGTGCAAACTCAGTGCAAATTTGCTTTCAGCCTGTGAATGTGACACTTTCATACCGTGGCTTTTGAAGGTACTTTATCAAAGAAAACATCCCTCAAAAGTAGCAGCTTAGTTGTTTAGCATATTGAACTCAGGATGTCATTATTTTCTGAGAATGCTAATTAGGCTGGGGCTTTGTTTGTCTGCTGATGTCAAATGCATACATATTAGTTTTTCCCTCAAACTCAATACAGCAGAAAAATAATCTTACAAATAATTTATCAAAACACGCAATGTAATATTTATAGCTGAAAAAAAAAAAGCTGATATTTAAGCTTTTAGCTGACCTAAATATAACTGAACACAGCTACAACATTAAGCTTCCAAACTGTGTTCTGTTTAGTCTGTTGACTACGGTCGTTCTGATGGTCAGGGATAGGAAGTCATTAGCCTTCCTCGATCAGAGGAAGACTGTGGCAGATCTTTACTGTAATTAGCCTCCGAGGTGGTGAGAAACTCCCATCACCCCATCTGCCTCCCACTGTGCTCCTATTACCCAACACTCATTCAGATTCATCAAATCTCTAGTGAGACTGGCTGGAGCTGTGGAGGAGAGGGCGGAGCATTCATTTCTGTTAAGAGAATTCTTCGTCTTTGATGCATCTTCTTAAAAGTGTACTAATTGAGAGAGAAATGTTCTGTGACTAGGGTTGTTGAATTTTCTAAGTTGGAAACTGTCAATGGAAATAAATGTGAGGAATTTTGTCACGAGGTGGTGGTACTTCTCCCTCGCTCTGCTATTTCTTGGTGTTTGCCTGTCTATCCTGTATTTACAGCTGTGTTTCCCGAACCAGGTCCTTAAAGGCCAATGTCCTGCATATTTTAGATGTTTCTCTGCTCCAACACACCTGATTCAAATTAATGAATCATCGTTAGCTTGTTAATAATGGCTGCCACTCATGAAATCTTAAATCTGAGTAAAGTTGAACATGATATACATCCTTACCTAAAATGTATTAAAACTCATGGATTCATCATTGCTGTGTAAAACTTTGATTTGATTGCAAGAACGTTTATGAATGGCCATCATCAACTGGCCGAATCATTAAATGGAATACCACCAATTAGGCAGGTGTAAAGGTGCATCCTCATCCTGCATCCTAATCTGTGAACATGGCACATTTTAGAGAAAAACAGAACAGAGAGGGAGAGAGCAGGGTGAGAGGGAGAGGGAGAGCCGGAGCCAGATATGCAGCTGAAGAGGTAGTTTTTAATAGAAGTGCTTCAAAAAAATAATTATTTGATTTTGCTCTGTTTGTGGGCTGTTGGCGTGACAGGGACTGGTATGGTACAGGGCTGGAACGAAATAAGATATGCAAGTTAATGCATATGTCATCTGCTCAACGGAACATACAGGGGGTGACTCACAAATGATAAAGTTGGATGTAAGAAAAATATTGTGTTGACAAAACTGTCTGCTACAGACATCTGTATTGTCTCTGTAACTAGAGAGACCTCTTGATGGAGACAGCAGATACTGTGAAAATAACAGACTATATAATTCTATAAAGTTCGATAATGAGCAGTGACATTTATGTGCACTCCTGATTGCTCTATGTTTGCTCTATTTTCTTCTAGGGTCTTCTGGCATGTATAGTTAAACCTCCACAGGTTTTTCAGAATGGAGTGGTGGGACTGGTGTTCAACAAACAGAAACATGTGCATGCTGGGAACTACTACGACTATACAGGGGAGTTTTATGTTTTGAATGATGACGTGAACTCGTAAGCATTGTCTGTATTTTCAGACCCTACTCGGGTTATTTTTTTTTGGTCCCAGGTATTCATTATGTCATTGCACAGTCAATATATGGACAACACTGCAAAATAGCAACCGCACTAAAGCTCTAAATCTCATTGGCCACCCTGTGCCCCCCCCCCCCCCCCCCAGACCTGATTGGTGGTTCATCAAGTTCATTAACACAATAACCTAGTTTTTTTTCTTCTCCTCCTTCCCAAACAAGAGGACACGCCTGTCAATCAATGATGACAGCTCAGGTGATTGGTTGATTTAGAGCTAACTGACCCAGGGCCAGTTTTACAATTCTAAGCATGATAGTAATGGTCGGACTGAGACTGTGAGAGCTGATCTGGGGTCAGCAGTGTCGGGTACTGATAGCGAGGCCGAGGCGGACGGGCAGAAGGTGCTAGTCGACCACACGGTGACAACCAGCCGATGTGAATTGATCATCAAAAAACGGAGAGGTATGTTCATCTAACGCTGAATTTATCCCGAATTTCCACCTGAATGTGAAAACTAACAGCAGCTAGCCAGAACCTGCACCGCATTTACCATTTTTTAGCTATTGCTATGTTGATAGTGACATGAAAAATGAAACGCCATGTTTTGTTAATTAATTACAGAGGTGTCTAAAGCTTTTTACAGATGTGTGTGTTCAATAGATAAAGTTATATACGTTGTATACGGGGCGGGCGAGGGGAGGGGTTGTTGTCGTCAATTATGAGACTGTTACATTACCTTCAATACAGCCTTCAGGTAGGCTGCATTCAGGTAGGATAGCTGATATTGTGTTGTTTTAATGGTCAGAGCACTAAAAACACATCCTCAGAGTTTTTATGCTTTACTTGGCATTTTTAAATATGCAGAGGCAGAGGGAATCGCACTCAAATGCCACAAATGATCTGACTGTAACATTTTTATTGTGCAAAATTCAAATAATCCAAGGTATCAGAACATGTGTAAAAATAAACCTGTGTTGACACTTTACTAGTTAGTGTTACAGAGTTAGAGTTAATTAGAGTTACAGAGCTCAATATGTGTTTTGGGGTTTTCCAGCCTTTTTTCACACACTGATTTGTTTCCAATTTCACAATAATTTTTGCTGAACATTGAAGTTGTAGCTAATGAATGAAAAAACAAATGAATGAATGATTGATTGACTGAATTGCATTTCCCTTAGGGATAAGAACCAAACGATGAAGAGAAGCGGAGATATTAAAAGCTTCTTCACCAAAAAAAGAAAAGAGTCGAGCCAGCCACAGCTGCCCCTGCACAGCCTGGTAAGTCAGATAGTTCCTGTGACTCCTGGATGAACATATTATATATATATATATATATATATAATATATATATATATATATATATATATATATATATATATGTGTGTGTGTGTGTGTGTGTGTGTGTGTGTGTGTGTGTGTGTGTATGTTTCGGCCCCTTCCAAAAGCTTTAAGTAGCTTATTTGGGGTATCCCTTTCACACACATCTTTGTGTATTATGTTTTTTATTTTTTGTATTACTGCTTCTCAATGGGTGTGAATAAATGACTGATGACTGATATATAGTAAATCCTCCAACCTACTGATGTCTCTGTGTATTCAGACACTTCAGTTTCAACTGCAGCTGTCCAGCCAGTCATGGACGATGCAGAACCAGGAGTGTCTGGAGCTCCACCTGCCTCACCTCTCAATGGTATGTCACATTCTGTTGCTTCCTTTTATGAGTCTTCCATGAAGAGTTACCTTAAGTTTTTTGTGCTCATATTTGATTTAATTTAAAAAAGGTGATCCACTTTTGCTCAGTGTATGATATTCATTTGCTAATACAGAGCAAACCCCACACTTTAGTGTAATACAATATTATTTAGATCTCAATATCGAACATAAAATATAAGTGAAAATACGTAACAACAGTGTGTCCATGAGCAAACTATGAATGTGATGGTTATTTTTATTACTTCAGGTTCCTCACCTAGTGAGGAAAATGGTTCTGATGTTGATGATGAAGAGGCTCCTCAGACACAGACTGCCCCACCTGGACCTCACGTATGTTGTGACATATAATCTTTCAGTCTACACAACATTATGAGTGCTTCAGTGTAAATATAACGCAACAAGTTGTTATACTGTCTACTACTTAACCTTATAACTAATCCGTTTGAATGTAATTTGAATGTTACATTCTTGCTCATATGTTATAAAATGATGCAACAATGCATTGATACATTGTACCAGTTAGCCTCACACTGATGGACTTATTTTGATGATTATTTGCAGATCTCTCACAGTCCAGAGCAGCAGGTCCAACAGTCTCATCTGAAGGTATTTCCTGGGACCCTGCAAGGAACAGGAACAGCTGCTTCCAGAGAGACTGGTAAACAGTATCCATGGCTGGAATATTCCCAAAGCCAAGACACATCAACTGTGCAGTGCAATACAAAAGCAAGTGCTTATTGGGAACCTCTTATTGTTCTTGACTTTAAAAGTTTATAGAAGAGTGTGTTGTTGTACATAGTGTATTGTTATCATATTGCATTTGACTTATTTATCATTTATTTAAATACATATTCAAAAGAATAATTACTTTTGACCTGTATCATTTTTTAATGATTATACATTATACCTGATATTATCGGCAGATTGATTTTGTTGAGGACTTTAATGTTCTACAATGAGAATGGCTCTGAAAATGTGTAACTACCATAATAGGTTGAAATGGAAGAGGAATAGAAAACTGTCAAATGTCAAAACAACAGTCTGACAATTCAATGAATGCTAACATGAGTTCTAGAATTATTATACATATGTGTAGATGTTGATGCAAAGCAATGCGATATTTACACATTTTGATCACATGCCAATCATAAAGGTTCTCCCAGTATGGCCACCCCAGTCTGGCTCTGTGTCCCATCTTGGCCACCCCAGAAAAAATGTCCTGGATACGCCACTGCTCGAGAGCCGCTGTCCTGCATGTTTTTGATGTTTCCCTGCTCCAGTAAACGCTGATACAGATGACTGTGTCACCAACAGAACTGTGCAGACCTGGAGGAAAGATTGGTGATGATCACTAATTAGAATCAGGTGTGTTGATGCAGGGAAACGTCAAAAACATGCAGGACAGCGGCTCTGGAGGACCAGGGGCCTGTACTACGAAGCAAGTTCAACATACCCAGGATATCTTTTCCTATCTTTCCCCAGATTCACTAACCCGGACAATTGCAATCGCGCTAAGCGGTCACACGACATTGGTTATCAACTCGGTATATCAACCCAGGTTTCTCCAATCTGGATATGAGCGCGTGCACATAAAAGGGGCGGTGTTTTCAGCCCATGACCAATCGTAAGCATGGAGAAGTCCGCTGTCAGAGCCGCTTATTTCAGTAGCGAAGAGCAAACAATAATTTTACGGAAATATGATGAGTATAGGCATATAATACAGGCAAAAATGAAACACAGTTGCAGCTGCAAAATGCAGGAAAGACAGCTGGCAAAAGATCGCTGACTGTATAAATGCGTAAGTTCATAGGGATATAAACATCACTGCCCCATCATTAGGGCATAAGTAGATCTGACTGTAATTACAGTTGTCTATTCTGTTAAATGCATGTGTTGCTTAGATGTATTCGTATGGCGTGTATGACAATTGTAGCTTCATTCCTTCAGCTGCAACCCCAGCGGAGTGAAACGCACATGGGAGCAAATAAAAAATAAATATAAAAACATAATTCAAAGCGGTAAGTAGGCTCACTTTCATATCTTAGAAGTACAACAAGTACAAGGCTTTAGTGTTTCTATCACTCTCTGTTTTAGGATGATATCAGTATACAAAAGCACAATGAAATAGCATTGACATTACTTGCAGCAAACAGAAAAGAAAATGACAAGAAGAAGATCGGAGGGATCCTCTCACGCGCACCGAGCTCCACTGGATTCTCTTCGAAAGGGCATGCCATTTTCCAAGCGAGCTGATTGGTCAGTGGGCGGTGCTTTTATACCCGGCGATCTGTATCTCGAACATAACCTGCTCCGGAGCAGGTTAGCTGTTCAGCATAAGTTACCATGGCGATGTACCCCGGTAAGAAGTGAACCACCGTCGTAGTCCTGAAAACCCAGGGTTAAACCTGAAGTTACCTCGTTAACCCCAAATCCCGCTTCGTAGTACAGGCCCCAGGAGTGAGGACCACTGCTGTAGAGCAATGTTTCCCAACCCTGTTCCCCAGCACACACTGCTCTACCTGTTTTTGATGTGTCCCTGCCCAATCACACCTAATTGATTGATCAATGGCCCACTAACTTGATCCAGGTGTGTTCAAACAGGAAGACATCTTAAACATGGGGGTGCACCATGCCACAAAGGAACAGGGTTGGGACACACTGCTATAGAGTGAGTAGGGGGTCATCTTGAACATAGCACAGGAAACACTAACCATATCTTTTGAGTATAATGACCACACCAAGGAGTGTAAACTTTCATTAGGAAACAGATATGTTATTGATTGACAAAAAAGAAACAGACTGATGGACAGGCCAGCAGGGAGAAAGGGACAGCCAAGATAATACGTACTTGCAGGGGGTGATGAGACACAGGTGCAAACAATCAGGATTGATGGAACAAGGAAGTCAAACCTCTGGGCAGACTTTCTAAACCACTCCCTCAGGTTCATCTTTTTCATGGACCCCTGACTTCTGTTTTTCAATCAGTGCAATTGATGGACAATTTTGGGTTTACCAGGCCGTTAACATTTTTATTTGTCCCTTTGTACTTTTGATCGTACATTATTTGAGGTAAAGTCCTTACCCATTTTAGGTGAAAGTCTGTGGATCAAAGCTTTGGCTTGGAAATGTTTATGATGATCCATTGATGTATTTTTGTTGTTCAGATGCACCTCTGCTCTTTCCTTTTCTTCCCTTTTCTCAGGGCCTCAAAAATGAAGGGAGAATTTTAGCTCTTGAGGATGTATTTTACTTTGTTCATAGAAATGAAAGGAGAGGAGGATCTTTGTGTCAGTGCTCAACTCCACTGTTGAAAATGCAGTCACTAGAAGAGACTGTAAAACAGGAATTTCCGTTAGAAAATGAATCTGATTCAGAGCAGTGATTGAAGAAGACTGAGTGAATAGGTCTTTCTCATTTCTGGAAGAAAAAGTTAGATTTTCTTTTCTGGTTTTGACCAAATTATGCAAACTAGTTTGTTCAATCACAATAATTCACTCAGAGAAGAATAAAAAGGGCTGGATAATAAATGCTTTCTGCTTTTCCCTTAACTTTTTTCAAGATGAATGTGATCTCTCACACCTAAAATCATATTAAATAACTTGTTCTCATTTTATACATAATGGAAATGGCATTAACAGGTTTCAGACTCACAGACATGTAAAGGAGAAAGAACACCATCACTCAGTTTTACATATCAGGACATGACATCGAGCTGGGGGGTTATTTCCAGAAAGAGGGTTTTATTACTTGCCTGGTAAAGTAAACTCAAAGGAAAGAGTAAATGTGTATTTTTCAGTTTCAAAGAGGAGTGTATATTAATCACCATGGTAACGTGGACCGTAAATATAACCTTGGTTTGTTCAGGTCATGTTGATCCGGAATGTGGGGGTATTCCAAGAAGGAGGTTTTTCACTTATCTGGTTAAGTAAATGCCAGATCATCAAAGGAAACAGAGTGCATTAATCACCATGGAAACATACAAGTTACTTTATCTTTCAATTCATCTTTAAGATTAATTAACTAAACAACATTCTTTAGCCCAAAATAATCAATATGGGCTTATAATTTTGATGAAATTCTAACCTCTTTTGAACCATATTCTTTTGATTTTTTTCCACTTATGTCATTTTGAACTGCTTCCAATTAAACCAACATCACCTATGTTATGAAATCTACTAAAAAGGAATCATAAAAATGAAGTAAAAAAATCTAAAATGTCTTCAGATTAATTTTGTACTGTTCTATCACACGTGCATTCATGTGATCAGAAATTCTTTTCCAATCTTGTTAACAGATGTACAGCCAACCTGATGTTTTTTGTAGTGATGCACCGAAATGAAAATTTGTGGCCGAAACCGAAAATAATAAACACTTGGCCGAATACCGAATAACATATCGAACAATGGTTCTTCGCAGTTTTTCATTTATTTTGCCAATTTTTGAAAACATTTTTTTAGAATTATCTTTCACAATCTCTAATAGGCTCTAATGTTCTGCTCTTACATCTGGTAATGCTTGTGAAAGCTGAGTTATGGTTCTGCGTCAAAGCGACGCCGTGCCTACGGCGTAGGGTACGCGTCGACGCTGACGCCGTCGCTGACGCCGTCGCTGACGCCGTCGCTGACGCCGTCGCTGACGCCGTCGCTGACGCCGTCGCTGACCTGCACCTCCCAAAAATTGTAACTATGTTTCGAGGCGACGCAGACCGCACGCAGACGGAGAGGGCTGTGATTGGTTCACTTGGTAGCAACGCATTTCCGGTTTCTGGTTTGAAGCAGTCGTGAACTTTCAGCGCCCTTTTCTTCGTGTATGTGTGATTTTTTTTTTTGTTTTTTGTTTTTTGCTCAATACTTGTCCTTATCTCTTTGATTCACTGTGACCGGAAAAAGTCGGATAAACCATTCAGGAAAAGATCACGAATTAGCGGTCACGGGGGGAACTGCACCACGGAGAAATGGAGTGACGGAGAAGTCCGAAGGTTCACGACGGCGTCACGGCGACGGCGTAGGCACGGCGACGATTTGACGCATAACCATAATTCAGGCTTAAGTCCCGTTGTTGGGCATGTGTAGGCTGTTAATGAGACGGGTATTTCTGCAGCCTGACGAGAGGCTCCAGGTTGCAGATGATATGCCCCGCCCCACGACCATATGCCCCGCCCCCCGGCCCGGCTCTGATATGTTCTGCTGGCAAGAGGGTTATCGCTCCTGGGGATGGGGACTTCTGACAGATAACCATATAACTGTTGAGCGGTTGCGCTTGTCGTCTGCATCTGGGTTATTTTCTTGGAGGATCTCGTCAAACATATCAGACGGTGAGGGTTCTCCACCGCATCGGTAGTAAGGGCCCTTTTCTCTGCGCTGTGCGTCCTGTGACCGTCTCCATCACCAAGCGGCTTTCCCAAATCCAACTCGGCTTGGATCATTTCTCGTGTCCTCTGCTTTTTCCCCACATCCCAGTAATGATCTGACATGCTGACATGTTTGCTGCATTTAACACTCCATGCTTTTCGCTTTTTGATTGCGTCATCTAAACATGCCGTTATTAATTGTTCGTTTTTTTCCCCACTTATTCCACCGAACACCGAAAGTGTTTTTTTGCTATTTTCGGCCGAACAATTTCGGTTAGCGAACATTCGGTGCATCACTAGTTTTTTGAAACTATTATAGTTCTTTTGTCTTCACGTACTCTAGCTGCACATTCTGCTCTAATTTTCAAAGCGTTTCTTTTTCCTATCTTTTTTTAAAGCCATTATTATTGTGGTTCGATGCTTCTTAGATCGGGGGCCTGTTTCACAAAGGAGGTTCAACGAACTCAGAGTAAGGAAACTCAGTTTTTGGTTTCGGGAAAGATGTTCATAGTTGGTTTAGTCAACTCTAACTATGCTCGAGTTCAGGGTTTGTTGAGGCTCCTTTTAAGGAGGAACGACAACAACAACAAGAACAACAACCTTTACTGTGTCATTATATTTGAGAAAAAAGGGGCCAAAATGCAAACGCATTTGCTTGAAAATCTAAGGACAGTTCATGATTCAGCAGCTTTTGCAGCAATGGCTTGAAGTAGTTGCTCCCTGGATGGTGCTATCCATATCTCATATTGTTTGGAGGAATTTTAAGCCACTATGCTCTGCACTTTAGTTCACTGAAGTTTGGAGGCACTTGCTTATTTACAGCCCTCTTCAGTTCCCCAACATAACATTTCCACAGACTGAAGTCTGGGCTTTGATTGCACCAGTGCAGCACCTTGTTTCTTTCTTTTTCAATCATTTAGTTCTAGGTTTGATGGCAGGTTTGGCATCATTGTCGGGTTTCACAATCTAGTTTCAGGTAAGCATTAGCCATATCTCATATTTGACTCCAGAATATTTCATAACAGAAACCTAACCTGCGATGCCTTGTTCTTGTGGAGATATGAACTTTATCCTGGCAACCCTTTCAAACAAGCCACAATTGTTTAGTCTTTTCAAAACGAACCATCATGGACTTTTTCAGTGCTTCTGAACATCACACACTAACTCTGGAGTGAACGTATCAGGATATCCACTCCCAACAAGACTCAATACTATTCTCAAGTGGAAAACATGAAGTCTTATGGTGAATAATATTTTTCACTTTCAAAGTTTGGACGCCAAATACGTTGGAAATGGTGTAACCTTTTCCAGGCTAAAGGGCAGCAAGATTTGCTTTCCTATGATGATTGATTTCTTTTCTCCTTGGCATTCGGTTTACATGCACGTGATCAGTCCAAACAAGCATAGTGCAAAAACGTCTTAATTTATAGATGTGAGCACATCATTGGTCAGTAAGCGTTTAATCAGTAGCAGATCCTTATAATTTCTATAGAAGCAGTGAAGTAGTCGAATTTTTTTTCTCCCCCCACACCCTGTTTCTGGATTTTAGCGCTTTTTCTGTCCACTAAATATTGTCACAGTATACATCTTGTGTGTTGTTTTTGTTCATTATGTACCTATTTTAAAAACTGGAAGTGATCAGGTTTTTTGGTTTTTAATGTCTTGGGGCCTCATTTATAAAGCTTGCGTGCGCACAAAACAGGGCTTGAAAGATGCGCACGCCATCTTCTACGCAAAGATTGGGATTTAAAAAAAACAAATGTGCGTATCTATACGCAAACTTTGATCCTAGCGCACAAACATTTTGAAGATATGGGGAACTGGCGACGCAGGCGGTGAGGTGGTGAAATGAAGCCAGATTCATGTCATACTTTTAATGTCATCACATATCAGACTTATAGATCCATGTACACCCAAGCCGGCAGTGTTATAGATCTATGTGTTCTGTAAGTGAGCCAATATCAGACATTATGTCACACATGGTGTTCATCACTGCACGCATTTGCTGCAGTTCATTTTTTACATTGTTAATAGTGCTGATCGTGTCCCTCTGTGTCTGAAGCACAGCGTCAGCGCTTGATTCACTCTTGTGCTGCTGCTGCTGCAGCCGCGGTGCAGGACACGCCGTGCCGGGAACCTCCTCGTCACCCAGCGCTTCCAACCGTAGAGTGACTGAGGACAGAACAGATAAGTCCAATGTGCTTTTTCCCAAGTTGTTGTTGAAATGTATATTAATAAATGGATAAAACTGTACTTACCGCTCTCTCCTCTGTGGTCTCCACCAAATCAGTGCCTCCTTCCCTCTCCGACACTACACCTGGCCGTTCCAATTATGGAGGCTATTTTGGTGTCCAGCGGTGTGGGCTCGGGTGTTACCGGCCCCCACCTGTCGCAGACACCCTCTGACGGTGGCGGGCCACTCTCCTCTTGGCCTCCACCTTCAAATCGCACCACTTCTTTTTTATTTCTGCCACAGATCTGTCCATGCCACTCACAGGGTTTACAGCAGCATCGACGTGCTGCCACTCACTCGCTTTCTTTTTGTTCGTGATGCCACTACTGTGACCGCCAAATAATGTGATTTTCCTGCCTCCACCTCATACATAAGCATCTCCATCTCAGTCTCCATGAAATTTCGCTTTCTGGTCTTCCCTGCCATGATTTTTGAGTGTAAAATACCATTGATCAGCAGGCTCATTTATATGCAAAAACAGTCATGAAGTACTTTGCTTTGACCATTAATGGTATGAAGTGGGCGTGTAGAGGGCGGGATATGAGGCAAATTCACCTGTGCCTTCCAGGTGGACTGTGATTTATAAAGAGAACATTGCGTGCAAGTGTGCGTGCACACGGTTTTATAAATCAGGATTTTTTTGTGCGCACGCCATTTTCGGCATTTGAGCGCACGTACACTTTTAGTATGAATCCTACGCACTCTTTTATAAATGAGGCCCTTTTAGATTAGAACTAAAGGATGGGGTACTATTTTCAAATGACTGAATAGACCATGAATGGGAAATGTTTGAGTCGGAGGTTACAAAGTTAAAATGTAGCATAAGCTGATAATGTGTGTTTAGTTCTTTTAATTTACATTCAGATTTCTTTGCCCATCTTTTCATGCCTTTTTCTGTGCCAAAAATGGCATCCAGTGATGCGGTTTAATATGGTGTTTAAATATGGATGCCCTGGGCAAGATTCATAATAACTTGAACTAATTGCAATCGGATAACTCTAAATCATCATTACCAGTTGTGTGGTTAATTCTAGGGTGAGATAAAAAGACTGTCTCGTATTGCGGTAAATACAGCTTGCACTAAGCTGCTTTAGCACCTGTGATCACAGCCTAGCCATTGCTCAACAACATAAGGAGCTAACACCTGGCGGTGTTGGCATCTGCAGAAAAGCAGAGAGGTAATGGAACACAAAAGGCCTTGCCTCTTGTGCGCGGACAGCTGCCGAACAAAATATCATGTCCAAGGTTGTTTTTTTCTGTTGCTGAGTTTCAGCACAGTAAGCACTCAGGAAAATCTCAATCAGGTCTGTGAGCAGCCATGGGGGCAGACAATGAGCCATTCTCTCTCGGTTCTGCTCTTACCGCTCCCATTATTAACTTTTTGTGCAAAACATCATCAAAAGGTGATTGTTCAAAAAAAGAGAAAAAAATCACAGAGGAGAAGAAGAAGCTACAGTCTTGTGCATAGGTTAGAACTCCAACTTACATTTTTTATGCATAAAACATAATGAAAAAATCATCAAATTGTAGTCAAAATTGTACTATTTGTCAGATGCCACTTACAACAACCCTCCAAAAAATTCACTGTGCCGTTATTGAGAAAAAATAAAGGCTTAACAGAATCAATATCATGTGGGCAATGCTAAGTACCCCCTTACTGCTTCATTAGTTGCTGCTTTGTGCTGCTAATCATCAGCCCTTGATGACCTGATCAATAGCGGGCGTGTAAACCTCTACAAAAGCTTTGGGAGCTTGCTGAGTCCAGAGCATTTAGGGTTAATAAAATGGTAAGTGGGAAAGACATAAGCAACAGCATTAGAGTAGCAAATGCAGGTGCACATCAATTTGGAAAGGTTTTATAAAACTACCCAACATTCCACCACAAGAAATAATATTAAGTGGAAAGAAGTCGACACAGTTGTCAATCTTCCCAAGAGTGGAGGCCTCAACAAATTTACTTCAAGGTTAGACCTGGCAATGCTCAGGTAATAACACACACCACAACAAACAAAAAGAAACTGAGCTATATTTCAAGCTCTACAATACATGCCTCGCTAAGAATTGTAAATGACCAGTACCGGCTATGAGAAGAGCTGTTGTATAATTGTTACAAGTAATCTGAATTTTAAAGGTCTTATTTTTGAAGTTGAGGCGATGCTGACATCTTATTCGTAGAGAGGACTGGGAAGTCCTATTCAAAGAGGATTTTAGTACTTTCACAGGCACACGTGGGTCTGAAGTTTGAGGAGAAAGGAGACATTGATCAGTTATGTGATTCAATATAAAGTAATATAATAAAAAATATAATTAATTACTTTTTAGCATGGAATTATCACTAAAGTAAGAATATTACTTCTGCCAAGTTTTAAGTAACCACTCCAATGCTGTGAGAGGCTATTAATGTCATAAAAGAAAAAAAGAAACTTGCTTGAATTAGTGCTGTTGATACAAGCTATATTATAGCATGTTGAAAAGGAAAAAAAAAGATTTCTAGTTCTTCACCAGCGGCCGTGTTAATACAAAGACACACTATGATGGGATGAATTTGGTCATCATTTGCTCTTGGAAGAAACACAATAATTAACAGATGGGGCAGTAATCTTTACACGTTTTACTGTGATTCATTATTTCCTTGTAGGTCTGTGGTAGCTTCTTCTCACAGGGCGTCATCACCAAGACAGGAACATTGCTCATTCGCGCTTTCTCATTCTCGCCCTCTCCTCTGCTTTACTGATACTGTCATTTTGGAGACAGCATTTGCTCAGTCACTCTCCATCACTTCTAGTCTTGTTCTCTCTGCTGCTTTTCTTCTTTGCTCAGCCTCCATCCTGCACAGGTAACACGCAGCACTTTCATTCCTGGCTGCGTAGTATTCTTTTTCACCTCGTATCCAAACTACAGGAACATTTTATAGCCTTACCCAAAAAGGAAAATAATTTGAATACTGTTTGTATAAAAATCCTGCCAAAACATGCAGCGTCATTGCTCATAGCTGACGTCGACGTTGAACTCCTGATGAGCAGCACCTGTGGGCTGACACAAAGATCATTCAAGCCGATGTTAAATCACACAAAACACGATACGATACGATACACATGGAACACAACACACACACACACACACACACACACACACACACACACACACACACACACACACACACACACACACACACACACAGAAAAAAGCATAACTTTTGGCACATTAAAACCATTTATACCTACACTAAACATTCCAACACCAAGGGGCGTTTATATTAAAACAAAGAGTGCAGGTCCCACAGAGAACCAGGACCAGTAACTAGCTGCTTCATGCTACAAACATTAAAAGTTCAAACAAAGCAGAAAAGAATCTCATTTTGAATTGAAGCCACCCCTGAAGTTTCAAAAACTGCAGTTAATCGACTGACCACTGGTGGCTGGTTCCAAAAATGAGTCCGTCTCCACCGACCCACGTGTGAACATGTCCAACTTTGCAGCAAACGTTACCACATTCATAGCCTGTTTTTTTTTTTTTTTTTAAAAAAGGGTTTTAGTCTCCATTATTAGATTTCATATCTGTGACAATTAATACGGGGATGAATTTATTGTGGACCATGTTGTGAATTTATATGAAGCAACACATGTATTCCTAATATGGGGCGTGGACTTTTGATTGATATCAGGTTAGCCATGGGCTAGCTGTAATCACTTCCTCATTAGTCATCATTAAGCAATGAAGCTAATTGGCAGTTTGTACTGACCCAGCATTCGCTAAACGCAGCGGTCATTTCTCTTTTTTCCCCGCCAAAACAACAGCTGAAAGTCAATATTCCACAGTTAATGTTAACTGGCAACCCCATAGCGCCTCTAACTAGTTAACTTTGATTGACATCCCATAACTGTTTGTTCTGCCCATTTGGGTCACAGCACCACACAATACATGAAAAAATGGGCTTCAGGAGAACTTTTCAGAAAATCTAAGGTGACATTACAGATGTCCGTGTAGTAATTTTAAAGTCCACATTTGGTTTATTATTGCAGTATTACATCTTCACTTGCTGTGGTCTTGTGTGTGTGTGTGTATATATACAATTAATTTTACACTTTTACTATCCCACATTTATTTTTAAATTAAATGCACTTTGCAGTTGTTGAATGAAATTCATTTTCAAGTGTCATTTATGGAGCAAGAATGTAACACAACCAAATCTAAATCCCTGCAATGATACCATGTGGGCAACACTATTTTGGGGACCAAAAAAAAAACAGTAGTCATTTATACACATGTCCCAATTCTTATGGATTTCTCCTCTAACACCACCGCTCCCAAACTACAGCTGAAGATACGCTGTTTAAATCTCCGAAAAAAAGAGAAAGCCTATCCATCCCATCTTATTTTGTGATGTGGAAAGTTGTTGAACCCGCCTTGGAATCGCAGCCTGTGTTGCACCGGGTAGTGCGTGTTTGCGCGCGGCCGCACGGTGGCGACCTGCGCTGCGCAGCCGCGACACCAGATCCGAGCGTTACCTCATGAAGAACACGGGGACTTGTCCTCATCATCCGACGCACACCGGCTCGCCTGGGCTCCGCTCCTCCACGGACCACCGCTACCCCCGCAGCTGTGACAGCGCACAGGGTTTCTCCCCAACCCAAACCCAAACCCTCCTCCTCCGTCCCGAGCTGCCCCAACTTCTGCTGTCAGGCTGGATTTGGCGACCTTGAGAGTGCGCTGCGCGGAGAACAACTTTAAGGAGCAGGAGGAGGGGGGCTTTGCGCTCCGTTTCTGTCGCTCCTCTCCAGAAAACAGAAGGATTCGAGGAAAAAGTCTGTTCTTTTCATCTTGGAAAAACTGGAAGCTGAAGATTAAAGTGCAAGAAAAAAGAAGGAGGACGCCGCATCTCAAGGACGCAAGTGGTTTGAATCAGGAAAAAAAAAAGTGAGATGCGCCTTTTTTTTCTCCAGTCAGAGAGAGACTGTGTTTGGACTTAGAGAAACCGAGGAAGGCTGCTCTCAGAGAGAGGGGAAAAAAATCCTATCTGGGGGGTTTTGTAGAAGTAGAGCGAATCAGAAGTGAAGAACAAACAGAGACTCTGAAATCCTCTGCGCCCCGCAGGCTCCGGCCGGGTTTGCGCTCTCGGCTCGGTGCGCTCTGCCAGACTCGAGCCCTCGCCGGTTCCCAGACAGCAGGGCATCCAGGAACCACACCGGGACCCGCTCTCTTTGGCGCATTTCATCTCCCCGGGCACTTGTTGTCCAGACTGCCCGGCTTGGAACAATGTTTGAGGACCGCTGGAGCGGATCAGCGTGGCGCGCCACATGGATTGTATTTTTCTCCTTCCTCATCCACTCCACGCCAGCTCAAGGTAAGGGGTAAACCGACCAGTCACTGCACAGGCCCACCGGTGGAAATATTTTGTGAAAGCCTCTATGTGAAAGCTTTTCCAGCCTGGAGGCATTAGATCTATATAATACTCTCTTTCAGCGTTTCAGTCAGACTTTTCCCACATCTGCATCCCTCATCGTCGCCTTATTTCCCCACATATCCAAACTCCAGAAGGTCCAGTCAAGCTTGGCCGAAGAAAGAGTTCAAGTGTTAATTTATTAGAAAGACCCAAATGTTTGATGACACCCCCCCATTCTGGAACAGATGTTAGGAGCGTTTCTAATGATACGTGTCATTAGAGGCCAAGCTGTTGAAATGTTAAGCTGATTAATAAATACTAATTAATTAATCACCCCTTCCTCCTCCCTTGCTCTCTCAGAAAATAAACTTTACGCGGAAAACGAGCGCAGCAAATAAATGGATGCGCATTGATATGCAGCGACGAACGCCGGCGCAATCACACAGAGTATTAAATGCTGAAAATTAATTGTTTTTTTTCTGATAATTATGCAGCCTGAGCGGAGCAGAGAACAACAACAAAGTGTGGCACTTAACAGGGAATTGGTGGCTGCATTTGATTTACTTTATTTTATTATTTGTCCATGATTTATTGCCTGAGCTGCAAAAAAGGCAGATCTCAGTGCAATAATCCCACTAGATCCCGTTGATATTCCTGGAGACTGGGAACACAGAGCGGGAGAGTGTGCTGTAACCTCAGGCTCTCTGTCACCCATCTTTTTTCCCTGGCATGCATCTGATTCCTGCAAGTGAGAATCAAAACCCATTCCCACCCTAGGACCTTTCTAGGTTTGAGAAAGCAATAACAGTACACTCAATTCCCTCGTGGAAGATAACTCCTGCTGAAAACGACATGGGACATTTATTTTAACATGCAGTGATGCAGCAACTAGCAGATGTGTGTATCTGCATTGTAGATGAGTGGTGGTGTTACATTACTGACCTGTTGGCTGTGTTCTCTTCGGAATTTGAGACGGTGAATCAGCTCTGTTGACTCTGGAAACTAGTGTTGGGGTACTTGTTTCTTTATTGAATCTCTGTCCAGAATTGATGAGGAAATCGATAAAGAATCACATCAATCAACAGTCAATAGTGGCATTGAATAGCGTACAATTTCATCAGTTCCTTTCCTTTATGTGTTTTTTTGGGTTCCTCGCAAAGGGCAGCGTAAATGCTTGACTTTAATAAACGCCTAGGTGATCAGGCGTGCTCAGAGTACATTTGGACTTTCTTTTTATCCACTCAGTTAAGAATCGTTTGTTGCTTTCCCTGTAAGCAGGGAGTATTACAGTAGCTCTCAAGATACACTAACTCCTCGGTTGGTCTAAATCTACAATACAATGTAGAAAAGATGGGTGGGGAAAAGACAAGGATGATATCCATCATTCATGAGGCCATATCCAGGTTCCTGACATTTACAGGTGATTGATAACTGGTGTGTCGCAAGGATTAAGAACCCTGACACGATTGTTTCCTATCCTTTTTCTGCCTGTGTCTGATTTTTTGGGTGCTTTGGCCCAAGTCCTCTGCTCACTTTCCCCTCAGAGTGCTTATTTAACCAAGCAAGTTAAATAAGAACACATCATGTAGAGCAGTGGCCTGGGGAGAAGGCTTGTGTTTTTTTTTTCTATGTGCACGGGTGCATAAAGCAACATGCTTGTATGTGTGTGTGTGTGTGTGTGTGTGTGTGTGTGTGTGTGTGTGTGTGTGTGTGTGTGTGTGTGTGTGTGTGTGAGAGGGGATGAAGTACTGCCAATCACCCTCACTCTCTTCCTGCTCAGTGCATCCATCCGCAGTCCTCAGATTCCATTACACGCTCATTCTTGGGTCAGAAAATGCTGGATTTAATTGGACTCTCTTCAGTCCGTTCAGTGCGCAGCCCCGTTGAAAGTGACCCTGGTTTTCCACCTGATGATTAAAGAACATGATGAGGCCACTAGCATGCCTTTGGATGGCCATGTCTGTTGCTGCTTCGTCGCATTTTAATGACCAGTCGGCTGAAACAGCTTTTTAACGATGGGAGAATGGCCTTCATCACACCAAAGCGCTACAGAGTCTTGCTTTGGGGCTCGCGGAGCGCAGAGATGGTCTCTGCTTCTTTTACATTGTAACTTGTCATTTATCACTGTTTTGCACAGCAGGGAAGGGGGGGAAAAAATCTCAGAGGTGATAAATATACTTCAGTACCTGTCTGATGCCTTTAGAAAAGTGCATCTGAACTTTGAGTTGTTTTCATGTTCATATCCAAAACAGTGTTTCAAACAAAGACGCTTTGGTACTTTAACTTCCTGTTTGGTTGCTGACACCTGGGCGTACCCCGTCTGTTTTCCTAAACAGTATATACCCTTCAAACTCAGGATTGGACATTTTGTTTAAAGTGACAGCTATAAGGGCTGTCTGCACTGTCCCACTGTTCACTCTCTTCATTTTGTGAGGTCATGCCGAGACGACGCTGGGCTCGCATGCTGCTTTTGTCAGTTCTAACAAATCTATTTTAGAGCCCGTAGCAGCAGGGGAAGGTTGCTTTTGAACGCCACTTTTGGTGTATGCCTTTATTGTTCAACATCTCCTGATCAAGCTGACTGGCTACGGCTCGACTCTGGGAGCTTTATACGGGGAACTGAAAACGCAAGGTTGCTGGGAGCAGCAGCCATTAACAATATGTTTAGACATGTGGGCTCATTTACATTTTTTGAACCAGAAATGAACGTGTAGTCAGAATAGATGTCAAGCATGTCATCGCAATTTAAAATCTGTAAGGAGATTGGTCTGAAATTGTATGAATAGCAAGGAGTTGAAAGAACCTTTTGACTCAATGCGCTGAATGTAAAATTGGATGCATTCTTATCACAACCAGAAAATGCGGCACATATTCATAAAAGTATAGCGGATATTTTCAATGATTTTCAGATGGTGCTGCAGTTAAACATCTACAACATTGAATTATTGCCGTATAAAGGACTTGACCCATTAGTGTAGCGTGTGTGTGTGTGTGTGTGTGTGTGTGTGTGTGTGTGTGTGTGTGTGTGTGTGTGTGTGTGTGTGTGTGTGTGTGTGTGAGAGAGAGAGCGTTTATGTTGAAAAAAAGGCTTCAAATTTCGTGTGATTTTCAAGAGTGTGTCGTACAGTACATCACCTCGTTTTTCAAGGTCTCGAAAGCTTCGTTAGTAACAAACACATTTTAGGAGGTGAGCTGGGCTACTTGGCTCCAATCCAACTTCCTGTCCTGTAAGACGAGTCTCTTTTTAAATCGGTTTATAGATTTTGTATGACCATGCCAAAACACATTTTTTCATGGTTACACTCATGACCCTTGAAGCAGGGGGCACCGATGAGTATACAGTACCTGACTGGAGAACTCGTATCACTACACTTTCAACAAATTACACATTTTTTTGACTGAAAATGTTTTCCTGCATCATCCTCATTGACCTCTCTGCCACAGATTTTTGGTACTGATCCTTTTTTTGAGGGAGAATCTTGTCAGAATACCAACTGCAGGTGGGAAAGCTTCAGCAATGTAACGGCCAGTAGGCTGTTAGCAGTCACACATCATCTCTATACGACTGAAGGATTAACATTCTTTGTTTCCTTTACGCTTTTAAAGCAAACATTGATAAGTATTTTATATAAGAGCAGAGCTTGACCGATGTTGCATGTTAGTTGTTGTAATGCTGGGTTCCAGTTAGCCCATCTCTCAATGACGAGGATTCTTCAGAGCAAGGAAGTGTTGCCATCATACGTAATCTGAGTGTCTTTGGTGTGTGTGAGGAATTTTCCATATCTTTCAAGCAGGGATAAGCTCCAGCAGATCCCCGTGACCACGACTTGGTATAAGCAGTCACAGATGAATCTACACTATGGAATATATAAACAGGTATTTCACAAATGGTGTAAGTTGAAGTGTGATCTCGTCAGAGGAGTGTGTGTACAGCAGAGAAGGCTACTCGCTGCTTCTGACACAGTTTTGTATGATACCAAAGATAGATAGATAGATAGATGGATCTTTATTGTCTCCCTTAGGAGAAATTTGTCTTGGACACGAGGCACGGCGACAATCATACTCCAACATACATAGAAACATAGAAACAACCCTAAAATCTTTGCCCAAACATAGAATCAAACCACACTACAATCAACCCACATCAGCTCCCACTCCCAGAAAACCCACTACACAATACCCCCGAGTAGAAGAAAAAACTCATTGCACAGAGCCCGACTGAACTTATTGCACGGATGTGAACTCTAAATGTGAGTCCCAATTCAGACTTTAGAGTTGTTTGTTTGTTTGTTTGTTTGCTTGTTTGTGTTTTCCTTGGCTCTTCCTTGGCTTCTGTTTCAGTGAGTTTTGGCTGCAGAGTGGTGGCGGTGAGTATGGTTTAGTCTCAGAAAAACGACCCCTCTCAGATTGAAGGATAACTGATTGGTGGAGACAGACGGCATGAGAGAACGTCCCCAGACTATAAATGTCCTGATTTGTCACTCATCCTAATTGACAGACTGGGGATCAGTGTTTCCTTGTAGCAGCTGTTCTCTGTGAAATGATTTTCAAAAAGGACAAAATAAATAAATAAAAAAATGAAAAAAGAAGATTGAAGCTGTCCTAGATCCTTGCAGCCAGTATTTTAGCTAAAGGTCACAACAGACCACTTTTGGTATTCAGGGCCGGGAGGAAAACCCATGGTCAAGAGTCCAGTGATAGATTTCTCAGAGAGTTGTCTACACTTACACTGTGCAAGGTTCAAGACAACAAAACCTCCCACCCCAACGTCTGTAGTAGTGGCCAGGCCAAGAGGGAGGGGTAATTGGAAGACATCATAAGCTCTTTGGTGTGGGACTGTTTTTTTTATTGATCTCAAATTCCAATAGAGGGAAAGTTTGCGTCCGAGTGGGACTTTGTCACTGTTAAATGTCTGCACGAACTTAAAGGTTATTAAAACTTGATACTCGAGCATGCTGATGATTTACCTAATAGAACCGAACACCTGACAACATACAGACAAAGAGACTCAAAATCACAAAATGGCTTAAAGAAATCGGTACGTTTTCACCGGTTTGGATCTTGCTTGAAAAAGACATCATCTGCAAATCAAACAATGTTGAACATGTGAAGAGATTCTTCAGAATGCAGGCGTGTCAGATCAAGTGTCACTTGACAAGAGCATCACGCTGGGACAGAGAGGAGAAAGAGGAGGTGGTGACAGACTGATAGATCTCCATTGACATTCTATTAGATACAAAAATATACATGGGCATGACCTGACACATTCCTTATGTTTTGCTCTTTAATCACTTTACCAGTGTCCATTCCCTGCTTAACTTGACTCTGGCCAGAGGCGACGCCTCAAGATGAATGGAAGGCGTCTGAAGACCCCATTAGTGAACTTCTCACCTATTGATTTGTGTAAACATAGCTCATTCCTTTTCACATTGGCTCTCACAGATATGCTGAATAGACCTGCAGTACATCGCAGTTATAGAAACACAAACAATACTGACAGTCTCCTATACATTCATGCGGTGACAGAATGTGAGATTTTTGCAGCCTACACAAAATTACAATGTAGAATTGTTCACATGAGCTTCATGATGCATCTAAGACTCAAGAAATGTCCACACTTCTGGTAATAATGTTTGGAAGTGGGTATACTGCACCTTATGATTTCATGATGACTGCAAATAAGTCAACCCAGATTCTGTGTTATAAATTCCTATATAGTGTATATTTGCAGTGTGGGTTCAGCAGCCTGATCGTCAGTATTGACATGGATGTGTGAGAAGACACTTTCCGTCAGTGCATCTTAGTCGCTGGAGCTGCAGTCTGCTGTGAGAAGACGCTCCCTGTTAATGCAGCTTTGTAAATGTGTGAGAAGAAAAGGGAAAGAAATGAAAAGATAGGTCAAAGTGTGCCAAACGTCTTTGTCTAGAGCATAATCAAGGTTTGAATTACACAGCATCTTACTGCCAAACTCTTTCTAGTTTCATTGAATTTATTATTGTGCCTGACATCGTCTAATTTAAGCTTTTACACTTTTAAAATAACAAAAGGGATCTTATTAGAATGCCTATCTAATTTCTGCTTGATTTAAACCAACCTTTGAATATGTTACGCTCACAAAATGATCACTTAAAGGACAGAGTAACCAAGATGCTACAGCGTGATAAATGGGCAAATGCACTTGATCATAGCAATGACCCCCCCCCCTTAGCCGTAGCTGGTGAGCCTTAGCTCACCAGGAGAATCAGCTCAATCCCGGTCGCCAGTCCCTCAGCAGGTGCTAATTTACCTAACCCTGAATCACAGACTTCTTCCAGCCTCCACCACTTGTCCAGTGTGGGTTATTGTGCACTGGCAGGACAATTTGCTCAACCTACTACTGTGCCGGGTATATAGAAAACATGATTTAAAGAAAAAAAAATTCAATAATCAAGCAACTTTCCACAGTGGCCGTTGCAGCCAAGTCCCTGTTTCACCTGGAGGTTTTACATGAGACAACAGGTTGCTGCAGCAATTCAGTGATGTGAATATTATGACAAAGTGATATCATTTAAACAAAATAAAACGATAAAAATCATCTGGCCAAAAACAATTACGCTCCAATATTAGACCTTTTATCACATTATTTGTCCCATGTTCCTACACGATGTCAGTAAAAGCAGCTGGTACAAATACTGAGCGGCTGGTGGATTTTGAAATCCACCTACCACTGTGGCAGTTAATTTCCAGTCCTGCTGTGAACCACTGTGCATTTTATTGCGTTGGAAAACCTTTGAAATGCATTGTTCTGGCGCTGGACTAATTGCATTATGCACACAGGGACCTGAAGCAACATGTTGCCATAACCCCCACCACTAGCCACCGATCATTGCCAAGCTGATTTCAATCTGAGAGCCTGCCAAAAGAAAAAGTGGGACAACACCACCCTGCTTATTACCCAGCCTGTAACACCCTGCAACCAGGCTTTGTGCCTAATGCATTGAGAGGCCGATTATTTGTATGCATGCGTCTGAACCCACACAAACCACACTTTCTATTTGTATTTGGTTTGTGTGAACTGTTACAACTGTCTGAAGCAGTGCAACTGTACAAAAAGCAATTTCCCCTTGGCGATCAATAAAGTATTCTGATATATAACAACATCCCATGAATGCCGTTTTTATACATATCTGAGCCTTTGGAATTTCTTGCTCTAAAATCCAAAAATTCCACTGTATTTTCAACACTTTGATGCAACAAGGGGGAGATAAGGTCAGTTTAACTTAGAGCAAGATGACAAAAAAAAGAAGAAAAAAGTGCCACCAGCAATCCCTGGCTCCTCGGAGGCTGCTGCAAAGTGACAGTGATGAGGTATAATCAATACCATGTCACAGCTGTATTATCTGTCCAGTGTCTGCATTTGCTTCCGAATTCCCTGTCTGCAGCGGCAGCCACTTTTCATTTCTCTTAATAAATTCATGGTACATTTTGCCGCCTTTTGATATTGAAGTTTCAGCCAGTCCATTTCACTGAAATGCTGGCTATGTAATCTCTGAAATGACAGTGTGATTGAAAAAGGAAAGATTTTCAATTGCACAGCCCCCCCCCCCTAATTGCCATGCAGCCCAGGTAGGTGGACCAGAACAAGAGCTGTTGAGCTTTAGCAGAGTTGTGACTGTTCTTACAGTCGTAAAAACCGCCTCTTTAAAGCTCCGGCCCCTTTGCCCGCTGCCTGGGACACAACACAAAGGGGTCTAGTTTGTGTTTTCCAGGGCTTGTCCCATTTGTTTTTGAATGGTTATTAATCTGGGCTCTGGGGCTGGTAAAAGAGGTCACCCAGGCCGGCTGGGATTCGTCAGCGTACAGTGAGACCAACGAGGGTCAGTGCTGTTGAATGACCTGCGGGACTGAAAACAATTTCAAGTTGTTGTCAGTCCAAAAAAACAGGCTATCCATTTTGTCTCCTCGGGGCTTCAGTAGCCAAGGCTGATTTCATTGCTCAGCCATATAAACTAATTGAGGCTCCGTCTGAACTGGAAGATACAAGTGTTGGTGATTGTCTTTTTTTCTTCTTCTCATAAAATAGGCATAAACTTCCCCTTTGATCATTTGTTGTTCACAAGGGAAAGCTGAGTCAATCGCTAAAATTTAGAGCCATTTTGAGCTCCAGCAGAGGATTACAACAAATATTCATTGATGCAGTTGGGTTGTGGTGGAAGAGTTTATCGCTGTAATATCAGTTTGTTATTATAACACCCGAGATGCATTATCTGCTGGTGTAGGTTGGAGTAGCCAAACAGCTATTTCATTAAAAATAAATGCACCAGACAACAACCTAAGCTTCACAGCATAAACCTCTCGTCCCGTCGGTTTGTCATAGCCGTGACTTGTACTTTCACTGTTGCTGCGACCGTAGTAACATTAACTATGTGCTGCAGCGGGAGGCATTATTTCTACTCTGACTTCAGCACTGCCTTTGTCTTATTGCTTAATTTCCAGTGTAGCTAAGCAGATGAGATCCTCAGCATGCCGTCTTGAAAGCCAAATTTATTTTCATGGTTACCATGAAAAGGCTGACATGCTGATAGATCTTATAATCATGGGAACCCTTAATTTTATTGCTTTATTAATGTTTTAATGACATTCTTATGAAATGAAAAAGGATTTTGATTGTTTTATAGAGTGATTAAAAAATATACACAATAATCATCTAACTGATTAAACAATCTATTCAGATGTTGTATTTTTGTCTGTATCTTAAAAGTTCTTCAAATTTTCAAAAAACAGAGACTATCAATCCCTGGGTCAAAATTGACGCTTGCACAATAAATGGCCAAATGGGGAAAAAAAACTATACATATACAAATCTATGAAAATCTAGAACATCAAATCATCAATCAAGCAGCAGATAAATAGATACATATGGAACCATTAAAAAAACAACATGCGTATTAAGAACATAATATATACATTCATATGGATGACAATTAGACCATCAAGAAAAACAACAAGAACTAATGGTGCCTAAGACTTTTGTGCAATCCAGTTTCCAAATTACAAAAGTGAGAAGCTCCACCTGATGAACGACCTACCTGAATCCTCAGGTCCGAACCTTCTTAGATCATTACCCCGTTTGATTGGCATGTATTTAAATACATAACGTCTTCCTTTCTATCTAGGTTATTTAAATAATGCATTTGTAAAAGCTGAGCTTGGGTGTTTGAGTACTGGTGTTGAGTATTTATTCTTTCATGTATAGCACGGAGAGGCTCACACTTTCATTGCTCATGGTTTTTCAGTAAAACCACAGCTTTTGTGATTTTTTTTTTTTTTCTCTCTCTCAGATCCAGTGTGTGTAAAGAACAACAATGAAGTTTTGACGGGAACAATTTGCTTTTTTGAGTGGAAATCAATTGCAGGGACTTCCATCATTTTTTGGAAAAAATTATTTGGCTGTTTAATATAGTCAAACCACAATCTCTGCTTATTTACACCTCACACATTAAAGTGTAAAGATTAAGAATCCTTTTGTGCGTTGATGCTGTATGTATCAGAACGGTTGAGCTGATGGAGAATATGATGATGGAGACGGACAGATATCACAATTGTAACCCCAGCCTGTATCAATCAGAACGTTTTGGCGCAGAAATGGTCACACGTGTCTCACAGTGACCAAGAACCTGTGGTGCTCATGTCCTTCCAAAACGACCTCAACCTGATCATTAGCAGGGCGTATGGATATGATCATGAGCTTGAGCTTTTCCGTTCCACCCCAGGAGGGCCATTAACCAGATGGAAATGAGCATGGGCCTCAGAGTGACAGAAACTTCAGGAAAAAACATATGTCTTTACGGTTGAAGAGTGCTCATTTTGGCAGAGCACTTTGGAAATCGTCTCTAAACTCTGTAATCGTTGGTTCTTAGGAACTTTTTCTTAGGAAAACCTTTTTGTGTGGTTGAGATGTCTGCCTCCATATGTAGGTGATGTGTGTGTCTGTGTGTGTGTGTGTGTGTGTGTGTGTGTGTGTGTGTGTGTAGCAGTGCATGTGGTGGCCAGTTTAAACCCACAGAGCAGTAAACGTTCTAAACTATCACATCCCTTGAATGTTCCCACATAGCGTGTTAGAGCTCCCTTCCAACTATTCCCATGTCTCTGCTGTGGTGTGCATAAACAGGAGGGGAGGGTTACTGGGATCATGGAGGTACATCCAATTGAAAAATCCCAGAACCATATATTTTGTGGCTGAAACGAGGTTCTGACTGAACTGCTCTCTCTCTTTCTTCTGCATAGTTTGGCATTACTGGCATGTTTCCATCTTGAAGTAGCCAGATGACAAGCAGATCAATTTAATGGCTTTAGATAGGAACCGTAGAGAGTCTGATCGATTCTGACAATCACACCATCTTTAACAGACGTCTCATCAAAGGCCCATTCCCTCTTTTTCGCCATCCCATTACCCATCTATCCAGCACTTGGATCCGCTGCCTATTTACCCATCCCATGCAGGAATAATGGGGCCTTCACCCCCAGTTGGATTAATCAGCCATAACCATATGCTACCGTGTGCAATTATGCAGCAATTTTGACCAAGGGAAACAGCTGTTGCCATTTGAAAGGGTGGAATAAGATTGTAATTGCCTTAACTTTGATTTGTTGGGTGCTTTGATTTGATGAGAGAACACATTTTATTTCTTTTACATAATAATAACATGAAATTAAGAGAAAATAAGACTTTTTCTGGCTCCCAGATGCATTTGAATGATAACCTTGCTGTTATGAGCTATTACTTGCACATTATGGAAGGAATGAGTGTGTTTATTCATTTGGGTTTGAAATTGCTTTCTATTTTCAGTGGATCTGATTCAGATGCAATTATTTACTGAGATTTAGATATGTTTTTGCCTTGCTGTGCCTTCACAGTCCGGTACCGGGGGAGTCTCTAATCTATATACACAGCTGTGTTAAAAAACAAACTGTATCCATACATTTTTTGTTTACACATTCTGATTTTATTGTCAGAATTTGATGGTACAACCTACCAATGGCCTAAAGTTTGTAATTAACTTGTAAGGGAAAGACCTACAACTTAGGTTTGGATAGAAATCTACGGGACAACAATGATTTGGAAAGGCAATGATACAATTGATGTACTATCTCTCTCTCCAAGAAGTCAATCATTGGCTGACGCGGGAACTTTTATCCAGGCCATAATTGTACCAACTGGACTCCGCAGACTTGACTTTCTTCTTTGAAGAGTCATGGACCAGGATGTGACCAACAGGACGTCATGCACGTTAACAAGGAAGGTACATGTAAGGTAGTGGCCACCGTTTACTTCAGTCAAGACGTTTTCATGCAGAGTTTAGTATGATACGGCTGTAGCTTGACAAAGCCGTTTCATTGGACTCCTTTCTCTGTCATAATAATAATGGAATCGATTTACCAACTAAATAATTTAAACTCCACCACGACAGGTGACAACTGCTTTCAGTGCATTGGCTTCTGGCCTTTCCAGTGGGTCTGTTGCACCACACACCAGCACAGCGTCTTTTTGTATTGTCAAAAACTGAAAATACACTTAAAGTTGTCCCATCATGTATTTAGATTAGGAACTGTTCTGGTTAATAGGAGATATCGGCTCGTGTTTCCAGAAGTTATGCTTTTGTATTCGACCACCATTCTTAAATCTGGGGGTCCACACATGACTGCGGATGCATTTGACTGAAACTTGAATAATCTAAAAGTAAACGACACCTGAGGTTGGTCAAATTCTGGCTTGTGCATCACCTGCGTCATAGCTTTAAATACTCTTTCCTGTGTTTCATTTTATTTTTATATCTGTGACTGTGCAGTGCAAAGAACATTTCGCACCGTTTACTTCAGTCAAGACGTTTTCATGCAGAGAACATGGCACATTTTCACAGGGTTTATTAGCGCTTTCCATTTGAGCAGTAGATGTAAATTGACATC
This sequence comes from Cololabis saira, assembly GCF_033807715.1. NCBI lineage: Eukaryota > Metazoa > Chordata > Actinopteri > Beloniformes > Belonidae > Cololabis > Cololabis saira. Next base: position 39,164,916 of record NC_084605.1, read on the forward strand.
TTGATAAGTTTTTTCCTTGGAATTAACATCAATCAGTTCACGATAAACCGAAGACACCTCTTTTACCCCCCTGAACTACAAAGGACAGTATATGATATCTGTTTCAGGATGGTCTGCTATGCCAGGCACAGGCACATTCTGGACAAAAAAAAGACGGCATTGCCATGATTTATTGAATACTGTGAAGACATTAACATACACATTTTCTTCAGGTTCCTCTGATTTTTTCAGTATTCACAATAATTTGTAGTATAGGCACGAAGATGTGGCTGTAGTGTTGCTGCTGCAAACGAGCTGCTGTTTAAACTTTCCGTATGATTGACAATAACTGGCTAAACCTAAGCTTTTGCTGTGTCCTAAAGTGTCCTAAATGATGCATCGCTTTCTCTGTATTTGCTGGATACTTAGTTTCTGTGTATAAGAAGCAGATTGAGTGGTGCAAACAGGACAGTATAGTAAGTAAATTATGTATGAGCAATATAGATTCAATATATGCCCTCTTTTTTAATGATACAGTTAATGGCTACATAATGAACCCAGGATCAGAACTATTGATCTAATCTTATTCTTTTGGTCCCCGTTTGAAGCTTAAGAGCCACTCTCGGGAGATTTAAGGCATGTTTCGCTTTGCAGAAAGAAGACATGTCTTACATGTCGGAAAAAAGAAAGTTCCTCCACACTGGTCATGGATGCCTGTGATGTAACAGTTGAGACGTCCCTTTTGAATCCTTCCAACCTTCATGTAAACACCAAGACGCTGTTTAGATGATTTTTCCGTCAGCAGATATACTTCACAAACGTCTATCTTCTGCGACGACGGCGACAAAAAGAAAATACGTTTGGTGTGGGGAGATGGGGTGTAGAAGAAGATGATGGCAGCATCCTCAATCGCTGGAGGCCAGTCACAAACTTCCTCTTTTTATCCCCGTCTATACTGACAAGCCTCCTTAGCCAGACGCTCATTTGTTACCACTTCCTGTTGTCTGTTCTGCTGCCTGATTGGATTCTCGAGATCAGATATCACCCGCTTTCTCTTACAAGTCTAAAAAGGTGCAGGAACATTTTTCACAGCCCTCTTTTACATTTAACACTTGTGCGGTAACCCACATGTAGATCATTTGGATTAACATCCGGATTATTATTTGCATGGACGCACTTCACGCATGACCAAATCACTTAACACTCTTAGCAGTCAACTTAATGGGAATAACCCGAGGATAATGGAAGGTGACAGCGTGAGACGGAGGTCCGGACGCTGGGCTTTGACCCGCAACGTTACTTGTGCTCGGCTTCAACTCAAGGACACTTGCGCTGCAGGAAGCATACATATGCATAAACTCATGAGTACCATACACAGATTTGAGTCACACCTTCGGAGCCGAGCTGGATAGGCGGGGAGAGCTCCATCCATCCTGATTTGTCAATAGCTACAGTTTTAATTACACCTGAGTGCTGTCAGCCTGCCAAGCTGGGCGGAGAGTATTGATTCACTCCGACTAATTGATTAACTGCTGTTCAAAGCGACTCCATCTCTTATTTAGCTGTTCTCCTTATTCCTTCCTTCATTTCACGGTGTTTACAGAGCATCACGTAGCGCGAGCTTGAGAAGAGGAATCGCGTATTGGACGGTAAAACATATTAAGAAGGAGGAGGCCTGTTGTTACTGTTCAACAATAGATGAAGGCTGAGTGCAAGGCAGGCGCTGCAGTACATCACTGTAACCATTATGTGACAGTTAAAGGTGGCAGGAGATTTGGAGGCACAGCTGGCAGGGACTATATACTCAAAAGCTAAATATGTGTGGCTGCTTTTTACAGCGCTCAACGGTCTGCTGGAACGGGCTCCGACATTAATATCGCCATTTTAGAAGATGATGCACGCCGGTGATCAAAGGAGAGAGGACAGCTGGGTGTAGTGACTAGAGCTGCTACCGCCTCCTAAATCTTATTTCCTTTTCTGGCAGAAGTCTTTAAACCTCTCATTAAATGGCAGAACTCTGGAACTGCAGTGTCGACCTCGCCAGCTTGAGATTGCACAGAGTGGCTTCCTTAGCATTTAACTTGATTATAATTGTTTAACATTGTCATAAAAAGAAAATGGGTAAGAAGAAGCTTGGGTGATGATTGGGCACAAGGGGGAAAAAATATTGGTCCTAAAAGTTGTGAAAAGTGAAAACCTTCAGTGACTACTGTGGGTTTGTGTTGTATTTGAAATTCTAGCGTTGTCTTTCAAATATTCAGTGGAGGTTATGATGTTTTATTTTCTTGTGGTCGGTTGTGGAAAATATGATGGGTGGGTGGTACGGAGAACTGCTGGGAACCCCAGTGGGTCCTCCAGTGACCTAAAATCTGGAGTTAAAGGGGAAATGATTTAGGGAAACAGAAAAAAAACTGTTGTTGTGGACTAGGGATGTTAAAAATTAATCGATTTTCGATTAATTGCCGTTATGAAATTACCCGATTAAAATTAACGATTACAATTAATCTATTTATTTATTTTTTTTTTTCGTTTAATTTCACCAGCTGGTATTACGCCCGGACTACATTTAATGCGACACAACTCGCTGCGCCGCGCACATAAAGAAGAAAGAGACGGCGGATATGTTTGGTTTTAGTAATATCATGCTCAGGATATGAGTCTGCAATGGCCCAGACGGGAGACACATGTAGCTCTGTGCTTAACTTTTATTTTTAATCCACTCTATATTCTTCTGGTTGTTCTCCGATATGCTCCACTAAAGCCTGAATTATGGTTCCGCCTTAAATCGACGCAGAGCCGCCGCCGTAGCCTACGGCGGCGGCTCTGCGTTGTTGTAACGCGGAACCATAAATCAGCCTTTACCCGGTACATACATAGGTTTCTCTAAACATCTGTCCCCGCTACAGTTTTAACTAAAAGAAAATGTGCTCCAATACAGCAGGTCATCATTTTATTTTGAACACTGCCAAAACTCTAACTTAAAACGTAACTAGAACTTAAAATTTGCTTGACACAAATGACACTATTATGGCTGCTGCTGCTACTAATAGCCTTGAAGTGCACTTTATATTATATTCCTTGTGGTACAAAAATGTCTTTTTGTTACTTTTGTATCAAATAAATATTTGATTAAGGAATACATTAAAATGTCCTTTGTATTTTATATAAGCAAAAAAAATTATATTTGTATCTCAGATGGGGGAAAAACGCTGCTTATCAACTAATCGATGATCGATCGATAAGGTTATCAACTATCAATTAATGAAATAATCGATAATTTGCATCCCTATTGTGGACACAGTTGGCTTTCTGAACTGACTACCAAATCACAACGTCCCACATAACACATGCCTGTAACTTTGTTTTGAGTTCACTGCAGGGTACTGCAACATCACAAGCCCAGTTTAGAGTAAAATTATCCAAATTACCCTCGGTACATCTAATGTTGCATAAGAATGTGGGTTTGCTTTTCAAATTGGTGAAAACATAAACAGCCTCCACCCCTCATTTTAAAGTATGATGTACTTAAATATGATACATCGTTCTGATTATCTTTAACCTGTTAATATCGGCTGGAGCACCCACACTACCATTTGCGCATCTATTTTCAAATGCCAGTTGAATTGTAACTGAATAAAATGGAGCAATAATTCTTTTTACATATAAAACAGGAGAAGAGAACAGCTGAATGCTGTTTCCTTCCACTAATTGGTTTGCACAAATCCAGTAAATAGTGAACACAACAAAAAGATTATAATCCATGTCATGGGGGCCTTAAAGATCTGATCTGATGTGCACAGCACTTCCTACAATGGAATATACATTATGAGCATGAGGGATCGTGTAGATTACTTGCGCGACACTACATGTTTAAATGTGAAGCGATGTCAATGCAGTTCATCTTAAAAGGTCTCGAAAAAGTGAAGTATTTGCGAATATTTGCGTTCCTTTCTTTGTCATGGCCAAACCTTTTTGGGAGAGAGGGTTCAGTAGTTGTACGCAATGGCAGGATGATACGTGGAAGGTAACTTGTTTTTGTGAAAAATTAGAAATTCCTAACTTGATGTCAGTCCGTTTAAAGTGCACCATTGAGCTGAGGTGATAGGCATGCTCTGGTGACGGCTAAAACCAACGGATGCATTACTAGGGAGGGGAATTGATAAGATTTTTACGATTCCAATTCCATTTTAATTCTGTTTAATGATTCAATTCTTTATCGATTCCCTTATCTATTCTCATTTGGAAAAATAGTTAGGGTTGCATGCTGTGAGCGCAAATGTATTTGCATGTCGGTAATATTTCCACGCTTTGACGAAATATCCCCTTGGCAAGTATTGCAAGTTGCCCTGTTGTCGTCTTTTTTTACTGAAATGTAACCAGACTTTCAAGCGTTTGTACTGCTTTGGCGCCATGTTTACCATTGACTGCTGGCTTACGCAACGTGCGTGATGACGTCATTTGTGTCCACTGGAATCGAAAGGGGAATTGTTTGCAAGAGTTGCAAACGATTCCAAGGAGTTGAAAAACTGGGAACCAGTGCTGAACAAGAACCGGTTCTCGATTCCCATCCCTATGCATTCAAGCAGGTGACTTTCTCAGCTGCCAGTAAAACATGAACATAAATCTAAATCTGGGTACTCAAACTTAAATCTAGATGTCTTGGTAGGGAACCACTATTTGGATGCCTGCGTATTCCAGCCCGACTGAAAATCCATCTTAAGTTTAATTGAAATCCGGTTTCTGGTTTTTAAAACTGCACCGTTGTCACTAGTTATTGCACACGTAAGTTGAATCCTGCACTGTCAGGCGATAAAAGTGGTCTATTTTTGTAGATTGAGTGATGGTGTGCGTTAATAGTGGGAAGTGAATGAATGCAAGCTACAGAGAATTTGACAATTATTGCTCCAGGACTGTGAACCACAGTGCGGTCAGAGATGTGGAGAAGAGGAGTTTTTTTTCATGTCATGACATCTTTGATGTCAACAGTGACGTTTTTTATGGCAGTCAATTACTTCTTCTCCTATTCCTTCTGGAAGTTAACACAATATGTGCAGGTTCGCTATTCCCCACGCCCCCGAGGCTCTTACTCACAAGCACATGCACACACACAGTCCCAAGTCAAACACATGCTCTTCAAGAGAAAAAAAGGGTTGCATTTAATTCTCCAAAATCTAAAAAAAATGAGGGGGAGTTGAGATGAGTGTTGCAGAGTAAAGACCCTGCCGACACCCAACCATTGCCACACATGTACCCCCAGTGGAACTGAATTGTACATGATGATGTAGAGGTTTCTACAGACCATGTACAAATGTGTAAAATGCTTCACGCTTGCAGGAGAAAAATGTGGATCACTCAGAAAATCCTATTGCTTTCCGTCGACTGCAGAACTGTAAGAGTAATTTAACAGTTGCCTGATGCCATGGTCGTTTTTAAGCGGTTCTTTTTTTAAACTTGATAATAAACACTAACATTTGGGAATTATTTTTTTTAAAGGCAGACAGAAGCGAGAATTAATGTCTCCTGCAGGGAGTTTGGTTTGTTAGTCACTCTAGATGTCCTACATAGAAGACAAGCCGTTTTCAATCATATTAAATAATTTTTATATATTATCAAAATGAAACTGAACAAGTTACCATTTATTTATAAAATATACATTGTAAGGTGAAACTTTATTCATCTTACAAGATAAAAGTCAATCTGAACAGAAAGTTGCTACGGTCCTGTAGCTCAGTGGTCCTCAACCTTTTTTCAGTGATGTATTCCCTGTGAAATATTTTTTCAGCCAAGTACCCCCTAACGAGCGCAAAGCACTTTTGGTTGTAAAACAAAAAGACCTAAAACAGAGCACTGTGCCATCAGTAACTGATTTATTAAACATAAAAATATTGCTGCTACGCTTCAACCACGACTCCATCGTTGGTCCAAGTGATTGACAGGTGAAGCCAGGTGATTGACAGGTTAGGTGGAACCATCCTGGTGTGGGGGAGACTCTGCGGTTTTAGGATAATAAGTTGAATAGCCTACTCCTGAAGATAAAATTCATTTTTATGAATTTAGACTTATATTTTCCTCAATTATTTATGAAATATTTATTTTTAAAGGATTTTTGCATGGATGCTACTTTTTAAATATATTTTATAATCTCACGTACCCCCTGGAGTGCTTTCACGTACCCCCAGGGGTACGCGTACCCCCATTTGAGAACCACTGCTATAGCTTGTAGCCGCTGGTGAAACCTCTATTTTAATGGTAGCTAATTTCATGACTATGTTCTCTCTAAAGGTGGACCAGGTTTTGCCTAAAATCACGAGTACGAAGGCTTCCTTTGGTAAATGCTGTGAGGCCATGCTACTCTGTCAGCTCAAGTAACATTGGATATTTTTTTATTCATTTTTTTCCCCTCCCAAATAGAAAATGAGGGCAGCTGATGGTCTTATAACATTAACAACGCCTTCAAAGTGAGAACTGCAAAGCCGAGCAACATCCTGTAGAAGGGGGTTGTGAAGCTGACTCCGCCCCCTAGAAACCGTCTGTTATGAGAAGAGCTTATAAGTACGTAGTTAGAAGAGGGCTTTTGTACCATGTGTCTGTTATTTTTACCCAAACATGAAACAGATATTTAATGCTTCAGGAAATGGGCAAATCTCGTAAAAGTAGCATGACGTGTGTCCTTTAAGAGGCCACAGTTCACCCACCGCCTGGTTTAGCCGTTGTATGTTTAACTCTGACGTGGGACTGTGTTTTTGTTTCTTTTTGGACAGAACAAGACACAATTTTTCTAACTGTTTGCAGCCTTTTATTCGAACATGCCTCGCGTCCCTGACCTGTGTTGGGGGAATTCATCCTGGGTCTTTTCATTTTACCATCTTACACTACAAGCAGACGTGTTTGTTTGAGATAACATTAAAAATGGATTGCGGCACCGTTGCACTAACTAAGACATCTTTATTTTTTTGTTGAAACAGCACAGATGTTCCTTATCTCCTCCATTTTTTTTTCCAACATTGTTGAGAAACTTTGGCCCAAGGAGAGTGGATAAAGTTTGAAAGCAGAACAACTGAACATTATCAGCTGAGCTCGGTGTAGTTGTCCTCATTGTGCATTCAGAGGGCAGCGTGCAGCTTTGGATGCAGTTTCCTGGCTCCTCACAGTTTCTATTGCTTGGCCTTTGCAGAGGCTGCTTTTCTCCCCTGGGTTCAGAGATATATAAACCTTAATCTTTTGACCTGCAGTGCCTTGTCAGATGCCTTATAATGGGTTTGTGCTCACAGTCCTTCATGAAAAGCAAAGTAAAATGTGCTTTGCAAGGAGGTAAAATGCCATCACCTCAAAAGATACACAAAGTTCACCACAAAGATGTACTAAAAAAGCCAAACAAGACAATTGGATCTTGTACTAACAGGGCTCTTTCAGGATTCCACCATTCTCTGACTGACAGTTTCCCTCCTTCATAACTGGGAGAAGAAGCTTTGAACGTTTTTGACTGGCAGCTAGGATTAGTAACTACGCCTCTCAGTGGGTTATGCCAGGAGAGAGCGGTGGGGGGGGGGGCTCTGGTCTTGCGCTGGCAGCTATCAGCTGGACTGACGGACCCCAGGGACAGCCTGAGGAGTGGTGGGCTTTCAACTGTCCGCTGCCCCTCTGCAGGTACAGCCAGGCAAGAAGAATATATGCGTGTTGCCTTTATTTTTGCCTCAAGACTAAATCCCAGCCCTCCTTTTTTTCCTTTTTCTTTTAAATGATGGTTGAGTATATTTCCTTTCAGACTTTTTTCCTGCATTCTCAGCTCTCTTTTTGCTCTACTCAGCCTTTTTCTATGCAACAAGCTCTGAGGGGATGGAGAGGGCGAAAAGGGATGATCAAAGAGAGCCCACACACTCTGCCCTCCAATATAATCAGGCTATTTCTGAGGGTATTATTAGAGTTTCTGCCGTGCATGTGTCTGTTTTTATTATTGCATAATCTTTGTTCCCGTCTCTCTTGCGCGTGTATATGTGAGTGTGTGCGTACGTCTGCATGTATACTGACTTCTCATGATATAGTTCCGATCCTGCTGTTGGGCCGCCCCTTTCACATGGAGTAAGACGTCCGTACGCACCCTCAGCAAAGTGCATGAAGTGGACGCGTCGCCTGTTTGATGTCACGACTGCTTTTGCTGTGATCTTCCTCCACCACAAACCTCAGCGGGCACTTTCATGCCAGAGATCAGATGATAGCCGCTATGATGGAACAAAAACACCCAGAACACCCAGGAGCAAAAGCTCTTAAATCTGAAACCACCTGCTGAATCAAAGCTCACCTCCGCTGGCGGAGGCTTCTTGACCTTTTGACTGTCAACATTTTATCAGAACAGGATAAAAGTGTTTTACAAAACGTCTATCGACCAGACAAAGTCAAAACGCTGAAACAAACTCTACTGTTGCATTTTGTTCCTCACACATTCTTCGATGAGTACAGTATGTTTAATCCTTTTAAAGGAGACATATTCTGCCCTGTTTTCAAAGTTGACATGACTTCCTGTAGTATTGTAGAAATGTAATGGGGAAAGGCCAGGGTGAAAAGGTGGGTTTATACAATTGAGCTTCTCTTGAGATATGTTGTATCTGCATCCCGTCCATTTCTGACTTACAGCAAATGCAACAAGATTAGAAAAAAAGATGTGAAATGAGATGGGAAAGATGGAGAATGTGGGTAATTCCACTCTGATTTGGTGGATGACGTCGTACCGGCTCCAAAAACAGGGACAAGGGTGTTTTATCAGAATGAGTATTTACGGTAGAAAGCCATTACACACACACCAATTGCTTTTCCTGACTTTCAAAACTTTGTAAATCGTCTCAAACCATCTGGGTGGCTGTCCTGTTATTTTAGGACATGCACAGTTGATTCAATTCAATTCAAAAAATGTGTAAAGCAATACAAAAGGTTCTGAAAAAGCAGTCGTACCGGGAGTTTCAGAACTGTCTCTCCATCTCTTTTTTTGCAAAGCAACTTTCTGCTTATTGAAGTGTTTATTGCATCCCTTACATTTATCCCCATATGGGGGCTGTGCAGGGGTCTGCTTACCTTGAGCACAATTCAGTTAAAAAATAAACCTCCTCCAATTGTCTCTGTGGAATACATTAATGTGTGTGATTGGTCCAGGAAGGTACAGTAACCAACATGAAGTGCGGAGCAGTGGAAGGGCGAGGCCAAAGAAAGAGAAGATTGAGATTGCATAAAAAAAGAGTTTTTTAGCAAAGAAAAAAAAACAAAAACTGATGGTACTTGATCAATATAAAGAGGGATCATCATAGTGTAATATGGGACGCTTTAGCCAAATAACTGCTGCACTTGAAAGAATGTTCTTTCAGGAAGCGTCTGGCTAAAATGCTCTGCCATCTACACTGTGGGCAAAAACCACCCAAAATAATGTTTGGACTGCTGCCCCCCCATGCTGTCAACGCTGCGTCTAATATACAACCGCCTCACGGAGCTAGTGGACACCACGACAGAAGTGACTGCAAAAACCAAGAAAGTGATGGAAGAGGCGAGGAAGAGAAAACGAGAGTGACAGAGGACGAGATGGAACAAGAGTAAATCTCGTACAGAGTTGTGAAGCGACTTGACCTCCGTGCAGACCAGAAGACCCTCCAAAAGTAAAAAAAAAAAAGGCCTTTTTTTAAAAGTCAGACAATAAGTGTTAGGTTTTTCCCCCCGAACCGTAACTGTTTAAAACTGATCGTGAAATGAAAGCAACCAAATCCAAAATATGACGTTTCAGGGTCAAGTTACTTGAAAAACAGCCGTGGCTGGGTAGGGAACGTGATTCTTATATTCGACAGTCTTGTGTGTAGCTCCACTGCTCAACTCTCCTGACCTCCAAACTCTTCCTTGCTTGTTTCATGTGTGCGTGTAACTCTTATTTCATGATTATTTTATAAAGTGCAGTCACGATGCATTCCTCTGTGCGCTTATTTTTGTTAACTATCGTGAAAAAAACCGCATAAGAAAATGATGTCTGTGAATAAGAATCAATACATAAAGTTTCATGAATGTTTCATGGTCCACAGTGAGACAGGGTTGCATGACCTGAACTGCTTTTCTACCATGGACTAACTTTCACGAAGCCCAGCTCTCCCAGCTTCATGCTGAGGTCCTTTCATCCTGCTGCACACCTTATAAATGTTGCTTTTGGGCGATGGTGAAAAGGCGGAGTGATGGAAGGCTGCATAGAAGCACTGCACATAAAGCAAGCAAACAGTAGGAGTCAGTGGGGACATTAGATTGCACCTGAATGTTAGTGATTTTACCAGAGGCTCATATTCCTGCAGCATGAAAGTCTCTCCTGTGCATTTCCCTTCCTTTCAATTCTTCGTACGCCCCTTTTTTATGCTGCTCATTGGGCCCGCAGTGGACCTTGGCAGAGTGAAGACTCTTGCGAGTTGTGTGCAATTCCTCAATGTCTCTGTGTGCGATTCCTCGCCTTTGCTGCAACCCCTTGCAAGTGCTGCGAAGTTTAACTGTATGAGAAGGCGCAAGCAAGCATGCAAGATGGAGGGATTGTAAGATTGAGACAGACAGCAGGATGAGGGAGCGGGCAGAGAGACGAAGTCTGTGCAGTTACTGAATCCATAAAGGATGAAAAGGGCCTTGGCAGGAGTCTTAAGGGGCTAATAAAATAAAGTTCTTTCAGATTAGTTAGCTAATAGAGCTGTAACAAAGTGTTGCATCCTAAAGCTGAGAGGAGCATGGCCTCCCGTGGGCTCGCTGTGATGTGGGTGGAGTGATTAGGCAGCAGTGGGTGGGTGGTGGGTGGAGGACGTTGAGGGGGTAGACACACGGGAGTACCTGCTGCGAACGAGCCCTGTGGGTCTGGTTATTTAGTCAGGGATGAGCAAGTGGGCAAGAAGGGGAGAGGGAGTCTACCGTGCATAAAATTACTCTCCTGGCAGCTTTAGTACTGACTGGATGAAATCCAGCACAAATTAGCTTTTAGCTATATTTTTATATGCAAGCTAAAGGAAACTATTGTTTTTTATACAGTTCAGGGCACGGGATCTTTGGTCACATTTCCCGGTGAGCAAGAGCAAAAGTAAGTTTAAAAAAGACTGATTATAGAGTAACCCCAAACACGTCTAGTTTCTGACTGACAGAACTGTTAAGAAATGAGACCTGCTTTTATTTGTTGTGCCCATTGTCATCTGCCAGACGGTGTTGTTGCACAGTCAGCACCCCGGTGTCATAAATCAACCCAGAAGTTGGTGTTTAGGGTCAGTTTACATAATTCAGCAGGGAAATGTACTGACAATCTGTTTCCATGTTATTTTTCGGTATAAATTAACAAGAGGGCATGTTGTATTTTACATCAAATTGCCATTTCTGTCAAGTAGACGTCTTCCTAAACCTAACCAAGCAGTTGTAATGCCAAAATACAATAGGGCCTTCGCACTGTCAGTGCTCGGGCCCTAATGAAGCAAAATGTAACACAAAAAGAAAAACTTAGCATATAGTAATAGGGTGTTTTTTTTACTTTGTAAGATTCTTTATTATTAAACATTCAGATCCAATCACTTCTTTGAATTTTATTCCACTTAAAACAACAATTATTATACTTTTTATGCTTCCAGGCTTAAAAATTGGAAAGATATTGAGACGTGTCCGTCACTGATAAGTGTATTAGAATCTGTAAAGTTGTATATATTCTCTGATGTTGCTGTCATTGTCTATGAAGCTGCAGTGAGAAAACAGTTTATTCAAATTCAGTAAGTAGGGGAATGCCGGCATCCACCAAAAAATAGGTGTCTTTTTAATGTGCATAAGATTGAACAGTGAGTAAAATGCAGAACATAACCCTGCATGTAAGTGTGCATGGTTTTCCAAAGCTGTCAAAAACTAAAATAAAAACTGAAATCTGAAATACATTTCTGCTCTTGTGCAGTCATGAAACCGCATCGAGTTGTGTTCTGCTGGCACTTGTTCCCACCTCAGCGACTTCGGAGGGGTAAAGCAACAGCAGATCATCATGTTCTGCATATTGATTTGGCAAAGGTTTTAAGTGGGATGCTCTTCCTGACAACCCTCTGGGTTTGGGATTGAGGCACTAAGATTGGCCTGGGCATTAGGGGCGGATTCCCCAGCTCCCGTCACTCCGGCACATGACACGGCAACTGTCTCCAGCCACTACGCCGTTGCCACCTCTGTGACTTTGGAGAAGTACTTGACAAAAAACAAATCAGCATGTCCAATAGTTAAATCAGCAGAAATAAGTATTTAAAAAAGTTAAAAACAACCAAATTAAAGCCAACTGTAAATACATGCATTGACTAACACATAATAAAGTATTTCCGATTTAATTTAACAGCTGTCTAAACTAAACACTTGGTTGTGACGTGGATGGAAGAATTCAATTCAATTCAATTCAATTCAATTCAATTCAATTCAATTCAATTCAATTTTATTTATATAGCGTCTAATACAACAAAAGTTGTCTCTAGACGCTTTCCAGAGACCCATACCCAGAACATGACCCCCGAGCAGTTATTACATAAACAATGGCAGGTAAAAACTCCCCTAGTGGGAGAAAAACCTTAAGCCAAACAGTGGCAAAGAAAAACTCCCCTTTAGGAGGGAAGAAACCTTGAGCAGGACCAGGCTCGTAAGGGGGGACCCTCCTGCCGAGGGCCAGACTGGTGGGTCAGGGACGGCAGCAGCACAGCAGGCAGGTGGAAGCAGCAACGGGATGACCAGGGGTGGGGACAGCAGGCCAGCATGCAGCTCCCGAAGCTCCGGCCCAATCATCAAGTCCCAGGTTAGGTGCAGGGTCGGGGAAAGGTTGAGAAGGGGCAGGGCCAGGGAGAGGAGTCTTGACGGACAAATCTCTCCCCGGCCTGCCCGTGTGGGTTGACATAGGAGATGAATGGCACAGATGTATCATAGGTTAAAGTTTACATTTATACATGAGACAAAGACCTTTTACGCATTTCATTTTGCAGATGTTTCCTGTAGTTTGTAATTAATCATGATTTTGGCTGCATAGTCGGGCCCTTTCAGAGTTGAATTCCAACAAAAGTGGCCGTTAACATCTTTTATGACATCTTATCTGGAAGGCAACAAGGACTACGACATGTTGCAAAGAGCGCTCACTACACGTACGGAGTACTGCACATGCACTCGCAGAGACATTAACCAATGTGAGCAGTTTATACACTGTTAGAATATAATTGCACGGATTATACCGTTTGGATTAAATTGTGCATTCAATCCGAGGCCATATTTGCACTGAGGAGCGAGTCTGTAGCTCTCTAGGGTGAGATCCTTGGTGGCAGTAGGAGGGAAAATAAACTATTTATTGTGGGCTAGCTGTTGAGAGAAAAAAGAATAGGAGATAATGGAGAGGAATTTGACATTCCCCCATGAGACATGAGGAGTAGGGAGAAATAGAAAATGTGAACAGAGTAGCTAAATGAGAGTGCGAGGAGCTTCTTTAGTGCTGCCATTATCACAAGAAATAGTTAATGAGGGGTCTCTCAGAGAGGAGACTGATTGAGTGCATCATCTTCTTTCTCCTCTTACCCCTGGCAACCACAGTTTGATCCTGCTCCTTTCCTTCTTACATCTCTTTCTTTGTACTTGGAGAAATAATCATTACCCTGTGATGTCTTGCTAATCATTGCAGCCTTTTTTCCATCTTATTTAAAATGCTGGTAGTCACCTTTTTTTTTTTTTCGGGAAAAAATTATATCCAAGTGGGGTCCAAGTTTGATGTGAGCTATCAAAGTTTTAACTGTGAAGTGTGGGCGTACAGGTCCTTATGTGCCTGGTAAGGCCCATAAAGCCCGGTCATAAAGCTGCGGGACTTCATGTACGGTAACAAACGCTGTACTTCCACTCTTATTTATGAGGATATGAATGCAAATGTCATAATGTTGACCATAAAGTTTGTGTGTGGGCTGTTAAAAGAGTGCAGAGTCTTCTGTCTGCAGAATTGGTGCCATCTTTTGGCTTCCAGGAGACCAGATTCAACTACCCTATTTTCGCGACCATTAGGCGCATATAAACGTCTTATTTTTGATGGGTTTGATTAATGCAATAACCATTGTAATAACTTAAATAAAGCACAATCAAAAGTAAGTTTTGCTCACGCTCTATTTTTAAATACGCACACTTGTGTGCTTGTGTGTCTGTGTAGACGGCGCCTTTTCGTTTGGTGCGCCGTGTGTGTGTTTTAAATACAGAAATGACACGCATAACTGAGGCAGCGCCTTTCCACACGGCGCGCCGTATGGTCGCGAAAATACGGTAAGTGGACGGGCTAATGTGGTATGCTGATGTAAGTCACTCATATGGAGTTAAAGAATTACATTGAAACTAGGTGTGTCAAATTAACGTGTTAATTGCGATTCATTAATTACAGGCAAATTTAGCGCGTTATGTTTTTTAATCGCCTAATCTATTTTTTAATCTGTAACTTTACTCTTTCTGTTTGCGAGTTGCCTTTATTGTGAAATCTGTGTTTGTGCTTGAGTTGTGGGCGGGAAACAACGGTCAGTCCCACCTTGAAGTGGACGTTGATTGGCTGTCCCTGTGTGTGTGGGTGTGGTTAGCTATGCTGGTAGGCTCCCATTGGAGCTGGACCGGTGGGGGGGCGGGTGGGGGTGAGTAGCGGAGAAAATGGAGCTAGTGAAAGTTGAATGGGGAATTTAGATTTCTAAAACGCCCCTACGGCACCTTTGATAAAGGTAGAGTGATATGTGTCTTTGTGGAAAGGACTTTGTTTACCACCGAAGCACCCGGTCGTGGGTGCAGCCACAGCTAACGATGTTGGCCACCGCAACGGCAACGCCGTTGGCCACGGCAACGCTCTTCCCCAAACTAGACTGGAGGAGAGCAGCCCGCACATGCGCACGTCTGCGACCGAGAGGCTGGCGAAGGTTCTTGCCAAGTGGATGTAAATGGCTAGGACGGCATCTGTTCAAGTCTGTTAAAAACAATAAATAAATTACTTTATAAAGCCACTTTTTTGTTGTTGTATATCAATCTTTTGATCTGCCACAATAATGTAGTAAGTTTAAAGGAAAACACCTCAAATGAGGGCTTTTCTCAGCAATATTTAGGTGAGATTAAAAAATAGATTAATTAGATTAATTAATTACAGATCTTGATTAATTAATCGCAAAAAAATTAAATCGCTTGACAGCACTAATTGAAACATCTTCCAAGGGGTTTGATGTGTCAAAATAGTAGTTTGTATCAAACATGTGAATATTCCATCCATACCCGCTTTATCCTTTGCAGGGTCACGGGGGTCTGCTGGAGCCTATCCCAGCTATTTTCAGGCGAGAGGCAGGTTCACCCTGGACAGGTCACCAGTCCATCACAGGGCCACATATACACACACAACCAGACACACTCACACCTACGGGCAATTCAGAATCATCAATTAACCTACAGTGTAGCATGCATGTTTTTGGACTGTGGGAGGAAACCGGAGTACCCAGAGAAAACCCACGCAAGCACGGGGAGAACATGCAAACTCCACACAGAAAGACCCTGCCGGGCCTGGGAGTCGAACCGGGAATATTTGTGAATATCCCAAAAAATAAAACCATCCAATCCAAATTAATTGAGTAATTTAATATAATTTAAATTTAAGTCTGCTGTAAAAACATGTGTGCAATTTCCAGGCCCTGATCTTAAAAGAAGGCCAGCACCCTGAGAGGCATAAAACCCTTACTGTTGGTATAACAGTTGCATTTGTTTTATGAGCACCACTGGGCCTCACACCAACATAGTGACCACACGCTTTTTCAGCTCCTCACGTACAGTCTGTAATAACTCATCATTAGGCCACGCCGCATTTTTGCTTTCTTTTCACCTTTCAGTCGTTCTCTGTTCAGTGAGTCATATCTGGTTATTGAAGAATTGCTAAAAGCATTGCATGTTGAATTATGCAACACAAAGCATTATTTAGGAGCAGTGCGATGGTACACAAAGTTTATGTAGAGGTGTGACAGATACCGCTTGGTATTTGGCGGCAAAACTCCCGTCGGGCTTGGATTGAAATGGTCCAACTTGAACAAACAATTTTTGTGTTATTTGTGGTTTATTATGGTGTGGAGACAGCTGCAATAACAGATCTCTTACAATTCAGTTGAAGAATTTATGGTTGAAAACCAAACAGACTTGTTAAATAAGGTGAAGCAAGTTCTTTTTAGTGTAATAACAGATGCCATTTAAATGACATAGTTTAAAAAGGGAATTTCCTACCAATGTACTGCTGGCCAGTTTTAGATTTCAATTTTAGAAACAGGTTTTAGTTTGATTTTGAACGTGTCGCTTGAGGAGGACTCATGTATTTATTTAGCCTGGACAATTTTTTATTAACCTGTTTGGCATCAGTTATAAATTATTGTAGCTACTCCAGAATATGGCAGTTGTTAACTATATGTACATGGCATTGTGTTTGTATTTTCTAATGAAATATATCATTAGATTCCAACTAAAATATTACATTTCATCTAGAAGGTCTATTGAAATGTACCACTTCATTGCGACTGCTTTTGTGACGATGAGCCCCGTGACCTTACAAGCATGAGGGTTCCTGATCTGAATCCCAGCTACGACGTTTCCTGAGGGAGTTTGTGTGTTCTCCCCTTATCTGTGGTACTTTGCTCGAGGAACCCTGGCTTCCCCCAAGAGTTCAGAAAGATTAATGTCAAATTGATCAGTGATTCTGAATGGTCTGTATCAAAGTGAGTGAGTGTGGTCATGCTTGGTTACGTATTGGCCGTGCAATGACCCTCCCACGGCTCTTCAAAGAATGACAATCCGCCCCAAACTCCAGAAATCTGTGTCAATGACAATTTCTTTTGCATAATGACTCCGCCAAGAATGCGCATTCCCAAGACTTTCATCTCCTCCTTGTATTTAGGTCTTCATCTACGAAGAAGAGAGACAGTCGCCTGATTCTGAGCTTTAAAGCTGTTCTGTGCTCTTTGAAATGAATTTAATTAAAAGTCTTTGTGTTTGTTAACAGTTACTGTAATAATAACATGGTCTTTGTCTACACCCCTCCTAAGACCAATCAAGCAGTAACCAATCGGTTGCTCCAAGTGCCTCTGGATTTCTATCTTTGCAGTTCAGCTGCACTGCGGCTTGACCAGAAACAGAGCGAGTTTAAGTGGGTGCCATTAATAAAGACTAAAGCCATAGGCCGCAGCTGTGGCTCATGCTGTAATGATTAATGACGACCACCCTTTAGCCTCAGTGGTGGTATCTCTGTTGAATAGGTTCTGATTATTCCTGGCTGGGTCACTAATGGCTCTTGGGCCTAATTAATCCTTCTTTAAACCTCGCTGGTTGAAAAAAAACCCAAAGCACTGTTGGATATATCTGTTTCAAATTACTGAAATAAGAGCTGCTATGTTGTTTGTATGGATGCTATGGGAATTCCACAACATGTGAATGTGAATTTATAGGCCTGCCTATAATTCTGAGGATGGCTTCCTTGCCCCACGGGACCATTTTCACATAGTTAAGATTTCACCATTAAAATGTGGAATTGTTGTGGCTTGTATTAGGGCTTTTCAATAAGACTTCATAAGATGACTTTATTTACTTGTTTAGTTTTCATGGCTGTATTGTAATTTAATGTCTTTTAGTCATAGGAAAGAGGCGCGCGCCATTGGTATGAAACATGTAGGGCATTATTTATATGGCTTTTACCTTAAAGGACACGTATGATGAAAACAAAGGTCCACTTTCTGTGCTTGAGAACATTTATTTAGATGCTTGAAGCTGCTGCCAACTCAGGAGTCCCAAAAAACACAACCATGTCCCTTTTTTGGTGGCACCCTGGGCCAATTAATTGTCAGTGAGTTGTTTAGACTTACAAGGTACTGTGACATCACAAACCCAGACCAGAGTAGAATTATCTAGTGTCTCCACCTTAGGCCCCGTTTACATGTAGCAAAAACGGAGGCGTTTTCATGCGTTTTGGCCGTTCGTTTACACGAAAACGGAGCTCAAAGTCACCAAAAACGATCATTTCTGAAAACTCCGGCCAAAGTGGAGATTTTCAAAAACTCCGGTTTCACGTTTGCGTCTAAACAGATCAAAACGAAAGATTTAGGCTTCAGAACGTCACATTATGCAACAGAAACGTCACCAGCGTCATGTGTGCAACCTGTGTTTACAATTAGTTTGGCCACCGTCAATATTTTCTTTTTATATTCTAAAGTCTCACTTAAAAGGACCTCCACTTCTCTGTCACTCCAAACGAAAGACTCGTTCATCTTGGAAGTAAAGCCTGAATTATGGTCCCGCGTTAAATCGAATTGTTGATGTTTTTTCCAGGATTCTGATTGGCTGGCAGCGTTAACAGCGTTTTTATGCGGATCCGTGTAAACAAAGAGATTTTGAAAACGATCTGGTGTAAACGATGGAATTTTTCAAAAAGTAGAGGGGGAAATATCAGTTTTTGTAAATACCCGGCTATGTGTAAACGGGGCCTTAATCTCCACCCACTTTTACATCAAGTTGCATTTGCATGACTTTGGAAGTGGGCTAGCACAAAGCTGTAACACAACAGGGGGCAGAGTGAAGCGTCCCCACCACCCTGGGGTAAGAAGATCAGTCATCAGGGAGGGGCTCGGAGTAGAGTTGTTGTTCCTCCACATCGAGAGGAGCCAGTTGAGGTGGTTTGGAAATCTGGTGACGATACCCGTTGGACCCCTCTCTCGGCAGGTGGCACAGTTGGCCTGGAAACGCCCCGTCATTCCCCCCGGAGCTGGCTCAAAGTTAACCCATCAATAGATGGATGGAGTTGACGTAGTTTGACATGCCCTTAGCTATTCTGTACTAGCCATTATGAGCCCATCCCTATTCTCCATCTGTATCAGTAGACTCTTTCACAACTGCTCCAGAGTTTAATAACTTCATCATTTGTTGCTCGTTTAAAGAGAAAATGGAAACAATTCCTGTGACTTTTTGTATAAACCTACATGACTGTCTCAGAAAATTAGAATATTGTGATAAAGTCCTTTATTTTCTGTAATGCAAAAACGTCATACATTCTGGATTCATTACAAATCAACTGAAATATTGCAAGCCTTTTATTATTGTAATATTGCTGATTATGGTTTACAGCTTAAGAAAACTCAAATATTCTATCTCAAAAAATTAGAATATTCTGGGAATCTTAACCTTAAACTGTAAGCCATAATCAGCAATATTAAAATAATAAAAGGCTTGCAATATTTCAGTTGATTTCTAATGAATCCAGAATGTAAGACATTTTTTTTTTTTTTTGCATTACAGAAAATAAAGAACTTTATCACAATATTCTAATTTTCTGAGACAGTCCTGTACTTTCTATGAAGCAACGTGTTCACATCAACAGTGTGAACACAAGGGTCCTTCGTCACAGATCCCATCTTTCCTGCTCAGAAGCTGACTTCAGCACATTCAGCTGTAAGTACAGTAGCGAGAGCTGCTTCTGTCACTGAACTTTTGTTCTGAGGGGTCATTTACATGCAAATGCTCTGAAATCAAAGGAGGGATCTCTTCCGTGGTCATTTTTCCAGGCGGCATCGAGGTTTAAAAGAAACCAATGGCTACTGATGAAAATGAACCATTTCATACTCATCCTGTTTTCTGATAATGGAAACAAGAACATTTAAGTGCCTATATGTTGAATACTGTTGCATTAAATTACAGCATGAGAGCAGAGATAAAAAGGACCGAAGAGATCAGATATTGTGGACTGATTGTAGACATCATACATAATAGTATTGATAATTAATTACATTAGATAACACTGGGACACCTTTTACGTATCACATAGTATCTAAAAACAATGATTAACCACTTTCATATTTCCCAGTGATTGGTTGAAATCTTGAACATCATGGTTAAGGCAAATAACCTACATGGAAAAACGTGATTTGCAAAATATTTGCATATCTAAAAATGTACATAACTCTGCGGATATAAGTAACTGCAAATGCATCAAATGTACACAATCTGCTCCGATTCTTGACAGGCCAATGTGGAACTCACTGTTGATATGAGTGTTCAACATGCAGACTTGTCCATTACATACAACGTAATTGACTGCAGGGTTACAATGTCATGTCTGCTTTACACTGGGTATGTTGGAGCTTGGACAAGATTTAAGGCTCAGTTATGGTTCTGCGTCACACCAACGCAGATTACACGCCGCAGCCGTGACGCCGTGCTGAACCCTTCTGACTTCTCCGTCTCTCAGTTTGGTCGCGGTGCAGTACCCCCCGCGGCCACTAGTTAGCGATCTTTTTCTGAATGGTTTATCCGACTTTTTCCGGTCACAGTAAATCAAAGAAATAAGGACAACTATTGTGCAAAAAACAAAAACAAAAAAAATCACATATAAACGAAGAAAAGAGCCCTGGAAGTTCACTACTGATTCAAACCGGAAACCGGAAATGCTTCGCTTTCAAACGAACCAATCACAGCCCTCTCGGTCTGCGTGTGGTCTGCGTCTCCTCGACGCGTAGTTACAATTTTCAGGAGGTGCACGTCAGTGACGGCGCAGGTGACGGCGTGTCCTCTGCGTCGATCCAAACCACACGCCGTAGGCACGGCGTCATTTTGACGCAGAACCATAACTGAGCCTTTAGTGTCACCATTAAAGGAAACGTACATATTTGGGGGTTTCTTTTGTATTCATTTAAAAGCTGTTTTTGGCAAAATACCACAGAGATACATTACAAAGGCTCAGCGTTCAATTCTCAGCTCAAAGAAGATATTCTTAGGGGGTGGATTCAGCCACTGCACTCCGCCCCTCTCTTCCACACGCTGTGCCTCTTTTTGATTTAAAAGACAAACGAACAAAACAATGTAACAACTTTGTGCCACCCACTTCAGAGGTATGGGTCTGTGATGTCACAACACGCTAGAAATCTGAACTGCTCACTGGCAGACTTCTTAAAATGCTCCCTTTTTAAAGAGGTAAGGTAAGACATTTGTGGATGATGTCACATCTGTTAACATTTGAATAAAACAACACAAATGTTTACAGCTAGCTGTGCCCTCTCCCCGAGGAAACATGCCCCATCATGAACACAAACTCTCCCCCTGTTGGTGATTGGCTGGAGCAATCTTGTTGATGGAGTTGGGAGTGCTTGGACTGTATCAAGACTGGGTTTTTGGTTCAAATGTGATTCTTTTTCTTTTTTTTTGCCAAATTGTTGTTTTATACAGTATACAAGTATCCTTAGGTTTCTTTTTTCCAGACAAAGTTCCGACTTCTTACCTTCCGTCTGACCTCCCTCCTTCCTCAGAGTGTCACGTGATGGGAAGTGACAACGTCCTTACCAGCTGTTGTTACTACGAGGGCGTGGCCGACCTGCCAGGTTTGACAGGTCGGCCACACGAACTTTGTCTGGAAAAAATAAACCTTAGGATATTTATCTGAAGACATAATGAACACAATACAAGTATACAAGTATGAGCCGTCATTTGTCAAAAAGGCAACAGTACATTTATATCAAATCAACTAAATCTCCCTCAGAAGAGTATCAAACGGAAGTCAGGACATGTTAATCCGTGTTTCCTGCTCAGTTTCAGAACGCACCGCTCGCCCACTCCCAGGCCTTTCTCCACTTGTCATTTTGGCTCCACTGGTCACCATTCTGCTCCGTTTTCTTAGCAGCAATCGCACTCCCGGTATGTGAGATAGTGTTAAGCTGTGGCTCATTGCACCGTGGCTGTTCACGCTGGGCTCGAGCCATGTGGAAGCAGCGGGCGTGCTTCTCTGGCCAGAGGGAGGCCAGCGCAGTGTGGAAAGACGAGACAGAAGCGGCGACAGCGAAGGGATCCTCTCCAGCTCCTAAGTCTGTATTTTACCACTCAGGCAGAATGCCTTGTTTACTTTGCAGCAGTTGTTGCATGGTTCTCTACTGGGATCATTTGTCACCCCATAAAAAAGGATGGCACTGGTGCACACAAGGCAGGAGTTAGCAAACTTATGTTCCGAGCGAGAGATGGGAAAGATGGCAGGTAGCAGATAATCCCATGTTTGTGTAACAAGAGAAAAATGTGTTGTTTCTCTAAACCAGATGGCCAGTAAGGCTGGTATAAGGATGGATATAATGTGTCAGTTTACCATACTGAAAGGTGGTAAAAGAAAAGAAGTAAAAGCAGAATGCTTATTCTGTTTTGTATGTGTGCTTATGTGGAGAATGAGAGGGGACTCTTCTTTCATCTCCCTCACTGTTGCACTATTCACGAGTAAACAAGTTTGCTATTCTGAGGGTCTACTGCTCATTAGAGGACCCTGCAGACTCCTAACAGAGCGCGCTCAGCTGACCTGGGGACCGCCTGGATGAAGTGCACTCCACAATATGTTGCTGTCACGCTTTGATGAAATTGCAATAACAATCATATGCAACCACGAAAGCATACTGAAAAAATCAAAAATGTTTCCTTTTTATCTGCCATCCTCCCATTTTTTTTCCCCTCCTCTTGGTCTTGAAGAGTGTTTTCAACTTTTCTTTCTCCCATCTTTTTCTGTAGTGTGCTTGGGTCAGTAATGAGCTGGTTTGCTTTCCTGCTACAGGCATGTTTTTGCTCCCGTCAACATGCCATATCCTCCTCCCTCATCTGCTCTCTTGTTCTTTCTCCTCTCGAGGCTTCGTCTCTCCTCTCCTCCAACCCCTGACAAGAGCTCTCCAGGTCATCTTTGTCTTTTTTTTTTTCCTAGCAGAGGCTACTTTAATTCTACTCCCATGGCATGGGAATAACCCGGCACACGGCACTAGCGTGCGCTGTGCAGGGAAGATGCTCACGTTCGGCTCATGTGGTCTTAATCCGTCTTCAAGGTGTGAAAAATGCATGAGCTCTTGTATCGCCCTCAGGCTAGACATATACGGCATCACCCGAGGTGCTGTGGTAGAAGGTTTAAACGAGAGGCGCTATCTAACCGCCTCTGTATTGAAGTTGACTATTTAAGAAAGAGCCATCGGGGCAAAATAGTATTTAGTGGGAAGTTAGAAATCTGAACAATAATAATTGATTTCATTGTTAGAAAAAAGAGAAAAAAAGTCCATGAACTAGTATGGGATGCTTTGTGAATTGACAGGTTCACCCCAATATGTCCTGATTACAAAATGAGACGCATATTGAAGCTCATGTTAATTCATTTCTTAATTTTTAATGAACTGCTAAACAATAAGACATAACTCTGGACTGCTGTCTTTTTCACAGCTAAGTTCTTTTTTATAAAAACATAGTAGAAATCAATTGATAGGAGTGGGTCTTAGTACGACGCAAATACAACCTCGGACGAGCATCAACATTTCATTTTTTTTTCACCATGTAATTTATTTGAACAAAAATGAAACCATCAAGAAGGGGAAAATAAATCATAGAAAAGTCGTGAATACCAAGTTTTTAGATTAAATATACTGTATTTAACTAAAAATAAATGAATTGTTGCTGCAGTTTTAGGTATGTTTATATAGATATATTTATGTAGATTTCAGTCTCTTCAAAATATTCATTGAAGACGTTGTTCCTGTGGGCAGGAAGGATCTCCTGTAGCGGTCTGTGCTGCAGCGGATCTGAACAAGAGGATGCTCAGGGTGCTCCATCATCTTCTGTATTTCATGAATGTTCATTTGCACAGTCAGCTCCAGAGGGCCCAGAACAGAGCTGAGATGAGTCTCTGACATCATTGTAGAGAAACTTTGAACCACTTACAATATTGTTTCAGTTTGAGGTTGTGGCGCATCGACTTGATTACAGCACTTAATGACGTGCCACAGTATTTCAGTCAGGCTGAACACTGGACAATCCTAAAATCTTGACTATTTTCTTTTTCCTCCGCCATCCCAATTTAAAAAAAAAAAAAGAAAAAAAAATGCTGGTGTGCTTTGGATTGTTGTACCACTGCATGACTCAATTTAAATTAAGCTTACAGCCAAAAAAACTAAATTGTGGTCCAAAAGGCTTGTGGTTTGTTTGGGAACTTTTCAAGTTTGCATCCTTTTTTTTTTTTTTTAATATACTGTTCAGTCTTCTTTCTGTGGTGTCATGGACTTTAGGTACGTCTGTGAACAGTGCATGGTCTGACTTTGGGAGTACATTTCCGATGAATTACACTCCGACGGAGACTGGTCTTTCACTTGTGCATCCTCTCCCTCGATGCAGAAAGCCAAACTGTTTTGAAAACCGTTTAAAACCCTTCCCAGAAACAGGGGCTGCTCTACAACTGGCCTGCGTTTCTCACCTGGCATTATCAACACACACCTTCATGCACCGGACCAGCAAATGAATTAATCAGGGGGTGATGAATAGCAGCACCTGACTGCAACGTAGCCTCCTAAATGTATTCCAGTCAGCAAGGGGGTCGTAGGTACGTTGCCATTAAGACCCATTATGATCAGCGGATTTTTACAAGGAAG
This sequence comes from Cololabis saira, assembly GCF_033807715.1. Taxonomy (NCBI): domain Eukaryota; kingdom Metazoa; phylum Chordata; class Actinopteri; order Beloniformes; family Belonidae; genus Cololabis; species Cololabis saira. Next base: position 39,189,320 of record NC_084605.1, read on the forward strand.
ACCTTCACAAACAAAGCAAAAGACAAAATTAAAAGAGATTGCATGTGATAGTAGTAAAAAAAAAGACTAAATGAATATGTTAAAAATGTCCATATGGTAATTGGGGTACAGCTACGAGTCATCGTAGTTTTAGATAGAAATTCCCTGCTTCAGCTAACTGCCATAATTTGAAACAAAGGAAGGGTAAAGGCCACCGGATGTATAAGGAGCTGCTGTTTCTTCACCCCAATCCGACTTAAGGTCTCCTCTCACTGTCTTGCCTCAAACAAGCTCTTCACAAACCCTTTTTTACTTCATTTGCCAGCCTAATTCCAGCCCTGGCGAGTTGACATACCCCTGAGAGCTGCTTGCCAGAAGGTGGTTTTTGTACAGGCACTAATCGTGTGCTATTCTGTAAGTCAGATATTTCGTATTTCCGCTGAAGAAAAATGCCAACAGTCAAAGAAACTGGAACCGTATTGCACTGCATCGATAGAAAGGTCAGGTGCGCGAGCGGCGGTTGCTGTGCATGCAGTTCAGAGCAGAATAGGATAAAAGCCTTTACTGATTAACATTCTTATTCATTCATGAAGAGGAGGCCAGTGAAGCAGAGCCATTTGTCTTGGATACATTTAACAAATGCAAAACCATTTTTTCTGATGATGGGGGGGGGGGACTTATTAGAAGAAGCACAAATCAATTGAAGGAGAGAATCATTATGGACTTTCAGCTGAAACATTGCCGATGGAGTGCTGCCATCAGCACCATTTCTGAAACAAAAACATTTTGTCACTGTGGCATCCGGTTTCGGGGGTAGCTCTTATTCACTTCTCACATATTCATCTGGTCTGAAAGCATTTGTCGACACATGCGCTATCAATATAAAAATGGAATTACAACTGACAGTGCATCGATGCCAAAATTCAGTCGAAGCGAGTTGAGACAAAATAAAACGACTACATACTTTTAGCCTCATTGTGCCTGTTGCGATGTAAATGTCAAGGATAGCATGGAAAATCGAATAAGATCTCTAGGCCCTCTCTGACTGACACAAATAATTTAATTCTAATGGTTAATGCCAACATTTCTGTATCATCAGGAATTAATATATCACAAACTTCTTCACTTCCTTATCATGGATGCCTCAAAGAGCTTTATGTTACAGGCAGCCATGCTCATTCACTTTCAGAAAATTGTCTTGTCAAATTGTGTTGGTATTCCTCCCATTCACAACCATTTCCACTGGTACAGAATGTACCGGACTGATTGCAATGGGGTGGGGGTGGAGTTCATACCACGACCAACTCAAAATCGGCGCATTCTTATGGCACTGCTGTCCATTTTGGATGTCTTTTGTTGATACTCGTCTGCTTGTTTCCTACATTAAATGTTCTGTTTATATTTATCCAGTGGCATCCAAAGGTCTTTTCTTCTGCCTCCATCGGTACTGTCCCTTGAAATCAAAGTTGGGTCCAGAGGAACCAGATTAATTGTGACTATTTTCATGAGAGAGAGGTTTTTGAAAGTGAATGGGTGTGGCTGAACAGGCTTCTTAAAATGTACACATTATCTAAAAAAGAATGATAATAATAAATACAATTTCTGATATTGAAAGCGTATATTTGAGACAAAAAAGTCAAGTTCCCCGAGATAACACAACCCTGGTACCTTTTTAGATTTAAATAGATTCAAAAAAATGTTATTTAGTTAGCTGTTCAGATTTATAAAGTGTGACATCACAGACCCAAATGACAGTATGACAACCCATCCTCTCCATCTTTAATTTCATCCAACTTCACGTCTTTTTGTGTGCTGTTCCTAAAAAGTAAAAAATGTACAAAGAGGCATACTGTGTAGAAGATACACAGGCGAGTGGAGTTGAATGACTGCTTACACGCTGACACTGGATGCTTTAAAAAGAAATGTAAAGACATGACTGAGAAGGATGCTTTTGTTCTCCCTGCAATATTTTTATATTTGACCAAAACATGCTGTAGTGATTTCATGAATAAAACAAAAAAAAGACACCAAGAACGGTGGAAAATATCTCCTTTCAAATAAAAAGTGTTCAGCTACACCTCAGTTTTACTCAAAACCAAATGATCCCACTTTGTTTTTGCTTAATTGACTATAAGAACTTGAATTTTGAAATATTTCCAGTTCTTGCCCAGCTGGTGATATTTGTATGATCTACATATTCACTTGTAGCAGCATCTTATGCAGGTCGGCAATCACCCGGCTGGGGCTCCAGAGATTAGCATGCATTCTTTTAGCGAGCCTAAATGAATCATCCAGTCAGTAAAGGTCATTAGGGTGTTAGTGAATCTTCATTTTTGTTTTAGGTCACTTGCCTTGGTTTCCTCCTTCATGGTCCAAATCCAGACTTTCTATTTCAA